>NW_028327491.1:52500-65301 GCF_031878675.1 Megascapheus bottae
CATAACATAACACTAACCCTAACTACCCTAACCCTAACCCTAACCCCTACCACAATAACCCTAACCCTAACCCTAACCCTGAACCTAACCTAACCTAACCCCTAACCCTATCCTAACCCTAACCCCTACCCTATCCTTACCCTACAACCCTACCCTAACCCTAACCCTACCACCCTTACCTTAACCCTAACCCTAACCCTAACCCTTACCTTACCCTAACCCTAACCCTAACCCTACATCCTAACCTAACCCTATCCCCTAACCCTACACCTAACCCTAATCCTAACCCTATACTACCTAACCCTAACCCCTAACCCTAACCCTTCCTTACCCTAATCCCTAACCTAATCCCTAACCCTAACCCTACAACCCTAACCCTAACCCTAACCCAACCCCTAACCCTAACAAGCCCTAATACCCTAACCTTACCTCTAACCCTAACCCTACACTTACCCTTACCATACCCCTACCCTAACCCTTACCCTAACCCTAACCCTTACCCTAACCCTAACCCTAACCCTTCACTACACTACCAAACCCTAAACCTAAACCTAACCCTAACATTAACCCTAACCGTAAACCTAAAACTTAACCTTACCCTAACAACTAACCCTAACCCTAACTCCTAACCCTACCTAACCACCTACACCTAACCCCTAACCCCTAACCCTAACCCTTACACCTTACCCTAACCCTAAACCAACCCCGTACTACGCTAACACCTCACACTAACACTTACCCTTAGCCGACCCTAACCCCATTACCCTAACCCTTACCCTTACCCTACCTAACCTAAACCTAACCCAAACCCTACACCCTAACCCTAAACTTAACCCTAAAGCTAAGCCTTACAGTAATCCTAACCCTTGCTCTTACACTAACCCTAACCCTAAACCTAACCCTAACCCTAACCCTATCCCTAACCTTAACCCTAACCCTAACCCTATCCCTAACCCTTACCCTTACCCTAACCCTAAATCCTAACCTAACACTAACCCTAACCCTAGCACTAACCCTTACCTTTACCCTAACACTAAACCTAACCCTAACCCTAAAACTAACTCTAACCACTAACTCTAACCCCTAACCCTAACCCTAACCCTAAACCTTACCCATACCCTAACCTTAACCCTAACCCTTACCCTAAACGTAAACCTAACCCTAACCCTTACTCTTACCTTTACCCTAACCCCAACCCTAACCCTTACCCTTACCCTATCGCTAATCCTAACCCTACCCCAACCCTAACCCTAAACCTAACCCTAAACCTTACCCTAATCCTAACATAACCCTAACCCTAAACCTAAACCTAACCCTTACCCTTACCCTAAACCTATCCCTGACCCCAACCCCAACCCTAACCCTAAACCTTAACCTTACACTAAACCTAAACCTAATCCTTACCCTATCCATAACCCTAACACTAACCCTAACCCTTACCCTAACCTTAACCCTAAACATAACCCTTACCCTTACCCTAACACTAACCCTAAACCTAACTTTAACCCTAACGCTAACCCTTACCCTTACCCTTACCCTAAACACAACCCTAACTCTAACCCTTACCCTTACCCTAACCCTAACCCTAATCTAACACTAACACTAACCCTAACCCTAACCCTAACCCTTACCTTTACCCTAACACTAAACTAACCCTAACCCTAAACCTAACTCTAACCCCTAACTCTAACCCCTAACCCTAACCCTAAACCTTACCCTTAACCTAACCCTAACCCTAACCCTTACCCTTACCTTAACCTTAACCCTAACACTTACCCTTATCCTAACGCTAACCCTAACTCTACCTTTAACCCTCACCCTAACCCTTATCCCTACCCTTATCCTAAACCTAACCCTAACTCCAACCCTAACCCTAACCCTAACCCTAACCCTAACCCTAACCATAACCTTACCCATACCCTAACCCGAACCCTAACCCTTACCCTTACCCTTACCATATCGCTAATCCTAACCCTAAACCCAACCCTAACCCTAACCCTAACCCTAAACCTTACCCTAATCCTAAACATAACCCTAACCCAAACCTAAACCTAACCCTTACCCTTACCCTAAACCTAACCCTAACCCCAACCCCAAACCTAACCCTAACCTTAACCTTACACCTGAACCTAACCCTAATCCTTACCCTAACCATAACCCTAACACTAACCCTAACCCTTACCCTTACCTTAACTCTAACCCAAACCCTTACCCTTACCCTAACGCTAACCCTAACCCTTAACCTTAACCCTAACCCTAACCCTTACCCTTACTCTTACCCTAAACCCAACCCTAACTCTAACCCTAACCCTAACCCTAACCCTAACCCTAAACCTAAACCTTACCCATACCCTAACCTTAACCATAACCCTTACCCTAAACCTAACCCTAACCCTAATCCTAACCTTTACTCTTACCTTAACCGTAACCCAACCCTAACCCTTACCCTTACCCTATCGCTAATCCTAACCCTAACCCTAACCCTAACCCTTACCCTTACTCTAACCGTAACCCTAACCTTAACCCCAACCCTAAACCTAACCCTAACCCTAACCCTTAACCTTACCCTAACCCAAACCATAACCCTAACGCTAACCCTAACCCTCACACTTACCCTTAACCTAACCCTAACCCTTAACCTAACCCTAAGCCTAACCCTAACCCGAAAAAGTAAACCTAACCCTTAACCTAACCCTTAACACTTAACCTAACCCTAACCCTAACCCTTACCC
Source organism: Megascapheus bottae (assembly GCF_031878675.1). NCBI lineage: Eukaryota > Metazoa > Chordata > Mammalia > Rodentia > Geomyidae > Megascapheus > Megascapheus bottae. Next base: position 55,233 of record NW_028327491.1, read on the forward strand.
TACCCTAAACTTAACCCTAACGCTAACCCTAACCCTAACCCTATCGATAACCCTTACTCTTATGCTAAACCTAACCCTAAACCCAACACAAAGCCTAACCCTAACCTTTACCGTAAACCTAAACCTACACCTAAACCCTAACCCTAACCCCTAACCCTAACCCTAACCCTAATCCTAACCCTAAACATTACCCTTATCCTAAACCTAACCCTAACCCTAACCCTAACTCTTACCCTTACCCTAACACAAACCCTAACCCTAAAAACTGACCCTAACCCCTAACCCTTACCCTAACCCTACCTATTCTAACCCTAACCATAACCCTTATCCTAACCCTAAACCTATCCCTAAACCTAAACCTAATTCCTAAAACTAACCCTAACCCTAACCTTAACCCTAACCTTAACCCTAACCCTTACCCTAACTCTAACACTAATCCTAACCCTAACCCTTACCCTTACCAGAACCCTAAACCTAACCCTAACCCTAAAGCTAACCCTAACACTTACCCTTACCCTAACCCTATTCCTAACCCTAACCCTAACCCTGACCCTAACCCTAACCCTAAACCTTACCCATACCCTAACCTTAACCCTAACCCTTACCCTAAACCCAACCCTAATCCTTACCTTTACCCTATCGCTAATCCTAACCCTAACCCTAAACATAACCCTTAACCATAACCTAATCCTAAAATAAACCTAACCCTAAACCTAAACCTAACGCTTACCCTTACCCTAACCCTAACCCTAATCCCAACCCAAACCCTAACCCTAAACCTTAACCTTACACTAAACCTAACCCTAATCCTTACCCTAAAGATAACCCTAACACTAACCCTAACCCTTACCTTTACCTTAACCCTAAACCTAATCCTTACCCTTAACCCTAACCCTAACCCTCACCCTAACCTTAACCCTAAACCTAACCCTACCCCTTACCCTTACCCTTACCCTAAACCCAACCCTAAATCTAACCCTAACCCTAAGCCTAAACCTTACCCATACTCTAACCTTAACCCTAACCCTTACCCTAAACCTAACCCTAACCCTAACCCTAACCCTTACTCTTACCTTAACCCTAACCCAACCCTAACCCTTACCCTTACCCTATCGCTAATCGTAACCCTAACCCTAACCCTAACCCTTACCCTTACCCTAACCGTAACCCTAACCTTAACCCCAACCCTAAACCTAATCCTAACCCTAACCCTAACCCTTACCATTACCCCTAACCCAAACCATAACGCTAACGCTAACCCTAACCTTCACACTTACCCTTACCCTAACCCTAACTCTTACCCTAACCCTAACCCTAACCCTAAACGCTAAACCTAACCCTTAACCTAACCCTAAAAATTAACCTAACCCTCACCCTAACCCTACCCCTTACCCTTACCCTAAGCCTAACTCTAACCCTAACCTGAACCCTAAACCTAACTCTAACCCTAACCCTGACCCTTATCCTAACCCTAACCCTATCCCTAACCGTAATCCTAACCCTAAACCTAACCTCGAAAACCTAACCTTAACCCTAACCCTTACCCTAACTCTAACACTAATACTAACCTTAACCCTTACCCTTACCCTAATCCTAAACCTAACCCTAAACCTAACCCTAACCCTTATCCTTACTCTAACCCTATCCTTAACCCTAACCATAACACTAACACTAACACGTAACCTAACCCTAACCCTAACTCTAACCCTTAACCTAAACCTAACCCTAACTGTAACACTTAGGCTAACCCTAACCCTAACCCTAACCCCTAACACTAACCCCTTGACCTAACCCTAACCCTAACCCTTAACCTTACCCTAACCCTAAACCTAACTCTAACCCTAACCCTAACCCTTACCCTAACCCTAAACCTTACCCTAACCCTAACCCTAGCCCTAACCTTAACCCTAACCCTAACCCTTAACCTTACCCTAACCCTAAACCTAACTCTCACCCTAACCCTTACCCTAAACCTAACTCTTACCCTAACCCTAAATCTTACGATAACCCTAACCATAACCCTTACCCTAACATTAACCCTTACCTTAAACCTAAACCTAACCCTAACCTTAACCCTAACCCTAACCCTAAACCTTACCCTTACCCTAAACCTAACCCTAAACCCTAACCCTAACCCTAACCCTAAACCTAACCCTAACCCTTACCCTTACCCTAACCATCACGCTAAACCTAACCCTAACCCTAACCCTAACACTAACCCCTAACCCTAAACCTAACCCTACCCCTTATCCTTATTCTAACCCTAACCCTTACACTTACCCATTCCCTAACCCCTACCCTAACCCTAACCCTAACCCTAACCCTAACCCTAACCAAAACCATAACACCAACCCTTACCCTTACGCTCACCCTAACCCTATCCTTAAACTTAACCCCAACCCTAAACCTAACCCTACCCTAACCCTTACCCTTACCCTAACCCTAAACATAACCCTAACCCTAACCATAACCCTTACCCTAACCGTAACCTTAACCCTAACCCTAACCCTTACCCTTATCCTAAACCTAACTCTAACCCTAACACATACCCTAAACCCTACCCCAGCCCTAAACCTAACCCTAAACCTTACGCTAACCCTAAACCTAACCTTTACCCTTACCCTAACCCATAACCCTAACCCTAACCCTAAACCTTACCCATAACCTAAACTTAACCCTAGCCCTTACCCTAAACCTAACCCTACCCTAACCCTAACCCTAACCCTTACTCTTACCTTAACCATAACCCCAACCCTACCCTTACCCTTTCCCTAACCGTAACCCTAACCTTAACCCCAACCCTAAACCTAACCCTAACCCTAACCCTAACCCATAACCTTACCCTAACCCTAACCATAACCCTAACGCTACCCCTAACCCTCACACTTACCCTTACCCTAACGCTAACCCTAACCCTAACCCTAACTCTAACCCTAAACCTAAGCCTATCACTAACCCTTAGCTTACCCTAACCCTAACCCTAACCCTATCTCTAAACCTAACCCTAAACCTATCCCTAACCCTTACCCTTACGCTAACCCTAACCCTAAACCTAACACTAACCCTAACCCTTACCTTTACCCTAAACCTAAAACTAACCCTAACCCTAACCCTAACACTTACTTTTACCCTAAACCTAAACCTAACCCTAACCCTAACCATAACCACAAACCCTAACCCTAATCCTAACCCTAAACCTTACACTTATCCTAAACCTAACCCTAACCCTAACCCTAACGCTTACCCTTACCATAACCCTAACCCTTACCCTAACCCTAACCCTAATCCTAACCCTAACTCTACCCTTACACTAACCCTTACCCTAAAACTAAACCTAACCCCTAACCCTAACCTAACCCTAATTCTAAACCTAACCCTTACCCTTATCCTAACCCTAACCCTATCCCTAACCCTAACCCTAACCCTAAAGTAACCCTAACCCTAAACTTAACCCTAACCCAAACCCTAACCCTTACCCTAACCCTAACACTAATCCTAACCCTAACCCTTACCCTTACGCTAACCCTAACCCTAATCCTAAAACTAACCCTAAACCTAAACTTAACTCTAACTCTTACCCTCAACCTAACTCTAACCCTAACCTAAACCTAACCCTATCCTAACCCTAACCCTTACCCTTACCCTAAACATAACCCTAACCCTTACCCAAACCCTAACCCTAAACCTAACCCTAACATTAACACTTACCCCTAACCCTAACCATAACCCTAACCCATTACCCTAACCCTAACCATAACCCTAAACCTTACCCTCACCCTAACCCCTAACAACTAACCCTAACCCTTAACCTTACCCTAAACCTAACCCTAACCCTTACCTTTACCCTAAAGCTAAACCTAACTCTAACCCTAACCTAACCCTAACACTTACCCTAAACCTAAACCTTACCCTAACCCTAACCATAACGCTTACCCTAACCCTAACCCTTACCTTAAACCTAACCCTAAACCTAAAAATAACCTTAACCCTAACCGTAGACTTAACCCTAAACCTAACCCTATCCCTAACCCTTACCCTTAACCTAACACTAACCCTAAACCTAACCGAACACTAACCCTAAACCTAATCCTAACCCTTACCCTTACCCTAAACCTAACCCTAAACCTAACCCTAACCCTAACTGCTAACCCTAACCGTATCCTTATTCTAACCCTAAACCTAACACTTACCCTTAGCCTAACCCTAAAGCTAACCCTAACATTAACACTTAACCTAACCCTAACCCTAACCCTAACCCATACCCTGACCCTAACCATAACACTAAACCTTACCCTCACCCTAACCCTAACACCTAACCCTAACCCTTAAGCTAACCCTAAACCTAACCCTAACCCTAACCCTTACCCTAACCCTAAGAATAACCCTTATCCTAAAACCTAACCTAACCACCCTAACCCTAACCCTTACCCTTACCCTAACCCCAATCCTAACCCCTAACCGTTAACCTAAACCTTACCCTTACCCTAAACCCCAACCTAAACCTTACACTAAACCTAAACCTAACACTAACCCTAACCCTAACGCTTACCCTTACCATAACCCTAACCCTTACCCTAACCCTAACCCTAATCCTAACCCTAACTCTTACCCTTAACCTAACGCTTACCCTAAAACTAAACTAACCCCTAACCCCTAACCCTAACCCTAATTCTAAACTTAACCCTTACCCTTATCCTAACCCTAACCCTATCCCTAACCCTAACCCCTAACCCTAAAAGTAACCCTAACCCTAAACCTAACCCTAACCCTTACCCTTACCCTAAACCTAACCCTAACCAACCTAACCCTAACCCCTAACACTGCTAACCCTAACCGTATCCTTATTCTAACCCTAAACCTAACACTTACCCTTAGCCTAACCCTAAAGCTAACCCTAAAATTAACACTTACCCTAACCCTAACCCTAACCTAACCCATACCCTGACCCTAACCATAACCCTAAACCTTACCCTCACCCTAACCCTAACACCTAACCCTAACCCTTAACCTAACCCTAAACCTACCCTAAGAATAACCCTTATCCTAAACCTAAACCTAACCATAACCCTAACCCTAACCCTTACCCTTACCCCTAACCCGAATCCCTAACCCTAACCGTTACCTAAAACTTACCCTAAACCCCACCTAAACCTTACCCTAAACCTACAACCTAACCCTATACCCTACCTACCCTTACACCCTAACCCTAACCTACCCTAACCCTTACACTAACCCTAACCCTAACCTCCTAACACTAACCTTCTACCAACCCTAACCCTACCTAACTACCACCTAACCTAACCCTAACCCTAACACTAACCCTAACCCCTCCCTAACTCCTAACCCTTACCCTAACCCTAACCACTAACCCTAACCCTAAACCCTAACCCAACCCTAACCCATACCCTAACCCTAACCCTAACCCTAACCCTAACCCTAACCCTACCTAAACCCTAACACAACCTAACCCTAACCCTAACCCTAAACCCTAACCCTAACCTACCTAACCCTAAACCCTAACCAAACCCTACCATCCACCAAACCTAACCCTAACCACTAACCCAAACCCTAACCCCTAACCCTAACCCTAACCTAAACATCTAACCCTAACCATAACCCTAACCCTAAACCTAACCTCTACCCTAACCCTAACCCTAACACTACCCTAACCAACCCTAACCCTAACCTACCCTCTACCCTAAACCCTTACCCCTAACCCAAACCCTAACCCTACTACCCTAACATCCTACCCTAACCCTAACCCTAACCCTAACCCTAACCCTACCCTAACCCTTAACCCCAACCCTAACCCTAACCTAACCCTAACACCCTTACCCTAACACTTACCCCTAACCCTAACCCTAACCAATACCCCAACCCTACACCTAACCCTAACCCAAACCCTTACCCTAACACTTACCCTAACCCTAACCGTAACCCTAACACTTACCCTTACCCTTACCCTTACCCTAACCCTAACCCTAAACCTAAAACTAACCCTAAACTTATCCCTAACACCTAACCCTAACCCTAACCCTAACCCTAACCATTTCCCTTACCCTTACCCTAAACCTAACACTTCCCTAACCCTAACCCCAACCCTTACCCTAACACTAACCCTAACCCTAACCCTTACCCTTACCCTTACCCTAACCATAATTCTAATCTTAACCCCATCCCTAACCACCTAACCCTAACACTACTCTAACCCTTACCCTAACCCCTAACCCTAACCCTAACCCTAACTCTTACCCTAACCCTATCCCTAACCCTTACCCTTACCCTAACCCTAACCCTAAACCTGAAACTAACCCTAACCTTATCCCTAACACCTAACCCTAACCCTAACCCTAACCCTTTCCCTTACCCTTACCCTAAACCTAACCCTGCCCTAACCCTAACCCAACCCTTACCCTAACACTAACCCTAACCCTAACCCTTACCCTTAGTCTAACCCTATCCTAATCTTAACCCCATCCCTAAACCTAACCCTAACACTAACTCTAACCCTTACCCTAACCCTAACCCTAACCCTAACCCTAACACTTAACTTTACCCTAACCCTAACCCTAACCTTTATCCTAAACCTAACCCTAACCCTAACCCTTAACCTAACCCTAACACTAACCCTAACCCCAAATCCTAACCCTTACACTAAACCTAACCCTAACCCTAACCCTTACCCTTACCCTTACCCTAACCCTAACCCTAAACCTAACCATTACCCTAAACCTAACCCTACCCCTAACCCCTAACCCTAACCGTTAACCTTAACCTAACCCTAACCCTAATCTTAACTCCATCCCTAAACCTAACCCTAACCCTTACCCTAACACTAACACTAACCTTACTCTAACCCTAACCCCAAACCTAAACCAAATCTAACCCTAACCTTAACCCTAACCATAAACCTTACCTTTACCTTAACCCTAACCCTAACCCTAACCCTAACCCTAACCCTAAACCTAACCCTAACCCTAACCCTTACCCTTACCCTAACCCTAACCCTAACCCTTATCCTAACCCCAACCCTAAACCTAAGCCCTAACCCTTACCCTAATCCTAACCCTAACCGGAACCGTAACCCTTACCCTTACCCTAACCCTAACCCTAATTCTAACCCTAACCCTAAAGCTAACCCTAACCCTTACCCTAATCCTAACCCTAACCCTAAACCCTAACCCTTACCCTTACCCTAACCTAACCCTAAACCAAAACCTAACCCTAAACTTTACCCTTTCCCTAACCCTAACCCTAAACCAAACCCTAACCTTAATACTTACCCTTACCCTAACCCTAACCCTAACCCTAACCCTAACCCTAAACCTAACCATAACCCTTACCCTTACCCTAACCCTAACCCTAACCCTACCACTTACCCTTAACCTAAACCTAACCCTAACACTAACCCTTGCCCTAACCCAAACACTAACCTTAAACCTTACCCTAACCCTAACCCTAATACTAACCCTAAACCTTACCCTAACCATAACCCTAACCCCTAACCCTTACCCTTACCCTAACCCTAACCCTAAACCTAAACCTAACCCTAACCTTAACCCTAATACCTAACCCTAACCCGAAGATTAACCCTCACCCTTACCCCTAACCTTAACCCTAAACCTAACCCTAATCTTAACCCCAACCCTAAACCTAAACCTAACCCTAACCCTAAACCTTACCCTTACCCTAACCCTAACCCTAAACCTAACACTAACCCTAACCCCTAACCCTAACCCTTACCCTAATCCTAACCCTAATCATAACCCTAACCCTTACCCTAACCCTAACCCTAACTCTAACACTAACCCTAATCTAACCCTAACCCTAACCCTACCCCTAACCCTAAACCTTACCCTAACCCTAACCCTAAACTTTATTGTAACCCTAACCCTAACGCTAAACCTAACCCTAACGCTAACCCTAACCCTAACCCCAACACTAACATTTACCCTAACCCTAACCCTAAACCTTACCCTAAACCTAACCTAACCCTAAACCTAACCATTACCCTAAACCCTTACCCTACCTCTAACCCCTAACCCTAACCATTAACCTAACCCTAACCCTAAACCTAACCCTAAACCTAACCATTACCCTAACCCTAACCCTACCTCTAACCCCTAAACCGTAACCATTAACCTAACCCTAACCCTAACCCTAAACCTAACCTCTACCATTACCCTAACCCTAAACCTAAATCTAACCCTACCCTAACCCTTACCCTAACCCTAACCCGAACCTTAACCTAACCCTAACCCTAACCCTAACCCTAACCCTAAGCCTAACCCTAACCCTAACCCTTACCCTAACCCTAACCCTAACCTTACCCCAACGCTAAACCTAACCCTAACCCTTACCCTAACCCTAAACCCTAACATAAAAATTACACTTACCCTAACTCTAACCCTAACCCTAACACTAACCCTTATCCTAACCCTAACCCTAACCCTTAAATTAACCATAACACTAACACTAACACATAAACCTAACCCTTACCCGAACCCTAACACTAATCTAACTACTAACCCTAACCCTGAACCTAACCCTAAACATAACCCCTAACCGTAACCCTAACCCTAATTCTTACCCTTATCCTAAACCTAACCCAACCCTAACACTTACCCTAACCGTAACACCTAACCCTTACCTTAACCCTAACCCTAACCCTAAACCTAACCCTTACCCTTACCCTAACCCTAACCTAACCCTAATCCTAACCCTAACCCTAACCCTTACCCTTACCCTTACCCTAACCCTATACCTAACCCTAATCCTAACCCTAACCCTAACCCTTACCTTAACCCTAACCCTAAAACTTATCCTTATTCTAACCATAACCCTAACACTTTACCTTAACCTAAAACCCTACCCTAACCCTTACCCTAACCCTAACCCTTACCCTAACCCTAACCCTTACACTTACCCAAACCCTAAACCTAACCCTAACACTAACATTAACCCTTACCCTTACCCTAACCCCCAATCCTAACCCTAACCGTAAACCTAATACCTTAACCTTACCCTAAACGTAACCCTAACCATATCCCTAACCCTTACCCTTACACTAACCCTAACCCTAACCTAACACTAACCCTAACCCTAACCCTAACCCTAAACCCTAACCCTAACCCCAAACCTAACTCTAACCCCTAACTCTAACCCCTAACCCTAACCCTAACCCTAAGCCTTCCCTTACCCTAACCCTAACCCTAACCCTTACCCTTAACTTAAACTTAACCCTAACCCTTACCCTTACCCTAACGCTAACCCTAACACTAACCTTAACCCTCACCCTAACCCTTACCCCTACCCTTACCCTAAACCTAACCCTAAACCTTACCATAATCCTAAACATAACCCTAAACCTAAACTAAACCTAGCCCTTACCCTTACCCTAAACCTAACCCTAACCCCAACCCCAACCCTAAACCTACACCTTAACCTTACAATAACCTAACCCTAATCCTTACCCTAACCATAACCCTAACACTAACCCTAACCCTTAGGCCTTACCTTGACCTAAACCTAACCCTCACCCTTACCCTAAAGCTAACCCTAACCCTAACCTTAACACTAAACCTAACCCTACCCATTACCCTTACCCTAAACCCAACTCTAACCCTTAACCTTACCCTAACCCTAAACCTAACCCTAATCCTAACCCTAACCCTAACACTTACCCTTACCCTAAACCTAACCCTAACCCTTACCCTTACCCTAACCCTAACCCTAACCCTAACCCTTACCCTAACACTTACCCTAACCCTAACCCTAACCTTAACACTTACCATTACCCTAACCCTAACCCTAACCCTAACTCGTACCCTAACCCTATCCGTAACCCTGACCCTAACCCTTACCCTTACCCTAACCCTAACCCTAAACCTAAAACTAACCCTAACACCTAACCCTAACCCTAACCCTTTCCCTTACCCTTACCCTAAACCTAACCCTGCCCTAACCCTAACCCCAACCCTTACCCTAACACTAACCCTAACCCTAACCCTAACCGTTAACCTAACCCTAACCATAACCCTAATCTTAACCCCATCCCTAACCCTAACCA
>NW_028327491.1:65501-80501 GCF_031878675.1 Megascapheus bottae
TCTGCTTAACCTAACCTTAACACTAACCCTTACCCTTTCCCTAACCCTAAACCTAACATTAACCCTTACCCTTACCCTAACCCTTATCCTAACCGTAACCCTAACCCTAACGCTAACCCTAACAATTAAACTTACCCTAACCCTAACCCTTATCCTAACCGTAAACCCTAACCCCTTAACATAACCCTAACCATAACCCTAAGCCCTAACCCTAACCCTTACCTTAACCCTAACCTAACCCTAACCCTAACCCTTACACTTACCATAACCCCTAACCCTAACTCTAACCCTAACGATAACCCTAACTCTAACAGGAAACCTTCCCCTAAACCTAACCCTAACCCTAACTTCAACCTTAACACTAACCGTAACCCTTAAACTTACCCTAACCCTAACACTAAAAACTAAACCTAATCCTAACCCTAACACCTAACCCCTAACCCTAACCCTAACCCTAACCCTAACATTTACCCTTACCCAAACCCTAACCCTAACCCTAACACTAACACTTACCCTAACCTTAACCCTAACCCTAAACCCTTACCCATACCCTAACCCTAACCCTAACCTTAACCCCAACCCTAAACCTAACCCTTACCCTAACATTTACCCTAACCCTAACCCTAACACTTACCCTTACCCTAAACCCCTACCCTAACCCTAACCCTACCCCTTACCCTAACCCTAAACCTAACCCTAAAACTAAACCTAACCCTAACCATTATCCTTACCCTAAAACCTAACAATAAACTTAACCCTAACCCTTACATTTACCCTCACCCTAAACCTAAACTTAAACCCTAACCCTAACCCTAACCCTAACCTTAACCCTAACCCTTATCCTTACCCTAACCCTAAACCTACTCCCTAGCCCCTAATCCTAACCCTTACCCTTACCATAACCCTACACCTAACCCTAACCCCTTATTTTACCCTAACTCTTTTCCTTAACGTAACCCTAATCCTTACCGTAACCCTAACCCTAACACTAACCCTTACTCTTACCCTAACCCTAAACCTAAACCTAACCTTAATCCTAACCTTAACCCTAAAAATTACCCTTAACCTAACCTTAACCCTAACCCTTACACTTACCAATAACCCTAACCACCCTAACCCTAAGCCTAACCCTTACACTTACCATAACCCTTAAGCTAACTCTAACCCTAACGATAACCCTAACTCGAACCCTAAACCTTTCCCTAAACCTAACCCTAATGCTAACCTCAACCGGAACCCTAACCCTAACCCTTAACCCTTACCCTAACCCTAACACTAAACCTAACCCTAACCCTAACCGTAACCCTTACACTTTCCCTAATCCTAAACCTAAACCTAAACCTAATCCTAACCCTAACCCTAACACCCCTAACCCTAAACCTAAAACTAACCCTAACCCTAACATTTACCCTTACCCAAACCCTAACCCTAACACTAACCCTAACACTTAACCCTAACCTTAACTCTAACCCTAACCCTTACCCTTACCCTAACCCTAACCCTAACCTTAACCCCAACCCTAAACCTAACCCTAAACCTAACCCTTACCCTAAACACATACCCTAATACTAACCCTAACCCTAACACTTACCCTTACCTAACCCTAACCCTAACCCTAAACCTTACCCTAACCCTAACCCTAACCCTAACCCTTACCCTAAACCTAACCCTAATCCTAACCCTATCCCTTACCCTTACCCTTACCCTAACACTAACTCTAACCCTAATGCTAACCCTAACCTTTACCCTAACCCTAACCCCTAACCCTAAACCCTAACCCTTAACCTTTCCCAAACCCTAACACTAACTCTTACCTTAACACTTAACATTAACCTAATTAACTCTAACCCTAATGCTAACCCTAACCTTTACCCTAACCCTAACCCTAACCCTAAACCTAACCCTTAACCTTTCCCAAACCCTAACACTAACTCTTACCTTAACACTTAACATTAACCTAACCCTAACCCTAACCTAACCCTAACTCTAACCCTAACCCTAACCTTAACCCTAACCCTAAAGCTAACCCTAACACTTACCCTGACCCAAACCATAACCCTTACACTTACCCCAACCCTAACCCTAACCCTAACCCTATCCCTAACCCTAATCCTAACCCTTACTCTTACCCTAACCCTAACCCTAGCCCTAACCCTAAACCTAACCCTAACCCTAACACTTACCCTTACCCTAACCCTAACCCTAACTCTAACCCTTAACATAACCCTAACAGAACCCTAACCCCTAACCCTAACCCTAAACATAACCCTAACCCCCAAACCTAACCCTAACCCTAACCATAACCTTTACCCTTATCCTAAACCTAACCCTAACCCTAACCCTTACCCTAACCCTAATCCTAACCTAACCCTTACCATTACCCTAACTCTAAACCTAAACCTAAACCTAAACATAACCCTTAACCTTACCCTTACCCTTACCCTAACCCTAACCCTAACCCTAACGCTACCCCTAAACCTTACCCTTATCCTAAAGCTAAGATTAACCCTTACCATAACCCTAATCTTAACCACAACACTAAACCTAACCCTAAGCCCAACCCTAACCCTTAACCTTACCCTAACCGTAACCCTAAACCTAACCGTAACCCTAAACCTAACCCTTACCCTAACTCTAACCCCATTTTTAACCCTAACCCTTACCCTTACCCTAACTCTAACCCTAACCCTAAACCTAAAACTAACCCTAACATTAATCCTAACCCTAACCCTTACAATAAACCTAACCCTAAACTTAAACCTAAACCTAACCCTTACCCTAACCCTAACCCTAACCCTAACCCTAACCCTTACCATAACCCTAACCCTACCCCTAAACCTATTTCTAACCCTTACCCTAACGCTAACCCTAACACTAACCCTACCCCTATAACTTAACCTTACACTAAACCTAACTCTAACACTTACCCTAACCCTAACCCTAATCCTAACCCTAACTCTTATCCTTACCCTAACCCTAACCCTAAACCTAACACTAACACTAACCCTAACCCTAACCCTAACCCTATCCTTATCCTAACCCTAACCCTAAACCTAAACCTAACCCTAACCTAAACCCTAACACCTAACCCTAACCCTAACTCTAACCCTTACCCTTACCCTAACCCTAACCCTGACCCTATCCCTAACCCTAACCCTAACACTTAACTTAACCCTAACCCTAAGCCTAACCATTACCCTTACCGTAAACCTAACCCTAATCTTAACCCCAACCCTAAACCTAACCTTAACCCAACCCTAACCCTTACACCTAACCCTAACACTAACCCTAACCCTAACACTTAACTTTACCCTAACCCTAACCCTAACCCTTATTCTAAACCTAAGCCTAACCCTAACCCTAATCATTAACCTAACCCTAACAGTAACCCTAACCCCTAACTCTAACCATTACCCTAAACCTAACCGTAATCGTATCCCTAACCCTTATCCTTACCCAAACCCTAACACTAACTCTAACCCTAACACTAACCCTAACCCTAACCCTTACCCTAACCCTAACCCTAAACTTACTCTAACCCTACCCCTACCCCTAACCCTAACACTAACGCTAACCCTAAACCTAACCCTAACACTCAAACTTACCCTAAACGTAACCCTAACCCTAAACCAAACCCTAAACCTAACCATTACCCTAACCCTCACCCGCCCCCTAACCCCTAACCCTAAACATTAACCTAACCCTACCCCTAACCCTAACCCTAAGCTTTACCCTTATCCTAACCCTAAACGTAACTCTAACTCTAACCCTAACCCTAAACCTAACCTTAACCCTAACCCTAACCCTAACCCTTACCCTTACACTAACCCTAAACCTTATCCTAACCCCAACCCTATCCTAACCCTAATCCTAACCCTAAGACTAACCCTAACCCTTACCCTTACCCTAACCCTAACACTAACCCTTACCCTTACCCTAAACCTAACCCTAAACCATTCCTAACCCTAACCCTTACCCTTACCCTAACCCTAACCTAACGCTTACCCTTAACCAAAACCTAACCCTAACCCTAACCCTTACACTCACCCAAACCTTAACCCTAACCCTAACCCTTACCCTAACCCTAACACTAAGACTAACCCTAACCCTTACCCTAAACCTAACCCTAACCCCTAACCCTAACCCTTACCCTAACCCTAAGCCTAAACCTAATACTAACCTATACCCTTACCCTTAACCTAACCCTAACTCTAACTCTAACCCTAACCCTAACCCTAACCTAGGCCTTACCCTAACCCTAACCCGAACACTAACCCTTTCTTTACCCTAACCCTAACCCTAAACCTAAACCTAACCCTTACCCTTACCCTAACCCTAACCCTAAATCTAACCCTAACCCTAACCCTAACCCTTACCCTAACCCTAATCCTAACCCTAACCCTTACCCTTAACCTTAACCTAACCCTAACCCTAAGCCTAACCCTAACCCTAACCTTAACCCTAAACCTAAAGCTAACCCTAACCTTTACCCTAACAATAACCCTAACCCTTACCCTTACATTAACCCTAAACCTAACCCTAACCCTAGCCCTAACCCTAACCCTAAACCTTAACTTAGACCTAACACTAACCCTAACCCTTACCCTTTCCTTAACCCTAACCCTAACCCTAACTCTAACCCTTACCCTTACCCTAAAACTAACCCTAAACCTAACCCTAAGCCTAAGCCTAACCCTAACCCTAAACCTAACCTTAACCCTAACCCTCACCCTAACCTTAACGCTTACCCTTACCATAACCCTAACCCTAAACCTAACCATAACCCTAACCCTAACCCTTACCCTAACCTTAACCGTATACCTAAACCTAACACTAACCCTTACCCTACCACCTAACCCTATTCCTACCCCTAAGCCTTACCCTTACTCTGACCCTAAACCTTACACTAACCCTAACCCTTACCCTAATAATTACCCTTACCCTAACCCCTACCCGAACCCTAACCAAACCCTAACCCTTACCGTAACCCTAACCCTAACCCTAAACCTTACCCTTACCCTAACCTTAACCTAACCCTAACCCTAACCCTAACCCTAACCCTTAGCATTATTCTAAACCTAACCCTAACCCTAACCAAAAACCTTACCCTTACCCTATACCTAACTCTTTCCCTTACCCTAATCCAAACCCTAACCCTATACCTAAACCTAACCCTAACCCTAACCCTTACCCTTACCCTAAACCTAACCCTAACCCTACATCTAACCCTAACCGTAACCATAAACCTTACCCTTAACCTAACCCTAACCCTTACCTTTACCCTAACCCTAACCCTAAACCTAAACCAAAACCTAAACCTAACCCTAACCCTTACCATTACCCTAACCCTAACCCTAAACCTAAACCTAACCCTAACCCTTCCCCTAACCCTAACCCTTACCCTTACCCTAACCCTATCTCACCCTAACACTAACCTTAAACCTAACCCTAACCCTAACCCTAACCCTAACCTTAACCCTGACCCTTATCCTTACCCTAACCCTAACCCTAACCCTTACCCTTACCCTAACCCTAACCCTAACCCTAACCCCTAAACCTAACCCTAACCCTAACCCTTACCCTTATCCTAACCCTAACCCAACCCTAACACTTACCCTTACCCTAACCCCTACCCTAACCCTAACCCTAACCCTAACCCCTACCCTAACTCTAACCCTAACACTAACCCTTACACTTACCCTAACCCTAAACCTAACTCAAACACTAACCCTAACCTAACCCTAACCCTAACCCTAGCCCTAACCCTTCCCTTAACCCTAACCATAACCATTACCTTAAACCTAATCCTAACCCTTAACCTAACCCTAACCCTATCCCTAACCCTTACCCTTAACCAAACCCTAAACCTAACCCAACCCTAAGCTTAACCCTAACAAGAACCCTTACCCTAACCCTAACCTTAACGCTTACCCTAACCCTAACCCTAACACTAACCTTAACCCTAAACCTAACCCTAACCCTTGCCCTTACCCTAATCCTAACCTAAACCTAACACTAACCCTAATACTAAACCTAACCCTAACCCTAACCCTTACCCTTACCCTAACCCTAACCCTAACCCCTAATCCTAACCCTAACCCTTACCCTTATCCTAACCCTAACCCAACCCTAACACTTACCCTTACCCTAACCCCTACCCTAACCCTAACCCTAACCCCTACCCTAACTCTAACCCTAACACTAACCCTTACACTTACCCTAACCCTAAACCTAACCCTTACCCTTACCGTAACGCTAACCCTAACACTAACTCTAACCCTAACCCTAACCCTAACTTAAAAGTAACCCTAACCCTAACCGTAACCCTAACACTTAACCTTACCCTTACCCTAAACCTAAACCTAACCCTAACCCTAACCCTAACCATTACCCTAATCCTAACCCTAATCCTAACCCTAGCCCTTACCCTTACCCTAACCCTAACCCTAACACTAACCCTAAACCTAACCCTAACCCTAACCCAAACCCTTACCCTTACCCTAACACTAACCCTAACCCTAACCCTACCCCTAACCCGAACTCTAACCGTTATCCTTACCCTAAACCTAACAATAAACCTAACCCTAAAAACTTATACTTACCCTCACCCTAAACCTAAACTTAACGCTAACCCTAACCCTAACCTTCACCCTAACCCTTATCCTTACCCTAACCCTAACCCTAAACCTACTCCCTAACCCTAATCCTAACCCTTACCCTTACCATAACCCTACACCTAACCCTAACCCTTACTTTTACCCCTAACTCTTATGCTTACCCTAACCCTAATCCTTACCATAACCCTAACCCTAACACTAACCCTTACCCTTTCCGTAACTCTAACCCTAATAATAACCCTTACCCTTACCCTAACCCTAACCCATATCCTAACCCTAGCCCTAACCCTAACCCTAACCCTTATCCTTACCCTAACCCTAACCCTAACCCTAACCCTACCACTACCCCTTACCCTAACCCTAACCCTAACCCTAATCCTTACCCTAACCCTAACCGTAACACTAACCCTTACCTTTCTCTAAACCTAACCCTAACAATAACCCTACACTTAACCTAACCCTAACCCTAACCCTAACCCTAACCCTAACAATTACCCTTACTCTAACCCTAACGCCAACCCTTATCCTAACCCTACCCTACACTTAACCTAACCCTAATCCTAAACCTAACACTAACCCTAACCCTAACCCTAACCCTAACCCTAACCCTAACAATTACCCTTACCCTAACCCTAACCCCCAACCCTTATCCTAACCCTACCCTACACTTAACCTAACCCTAACCCTAAACCTAACCCTAACCCTAACCCTAACAATTACCTTAACCTAACCCTAACCCTAACCCTTATCCTAACCCTACCCTAACCCTTAACGTAACCCTAACCCTAACCCTAACCCTAAACCTACCCCTTACACTTACCCTAACCCTAACCCTAACTCTAACCCTAACCTTAACCCCAACCCTAAACCTAACCCTAACCCAAACCCTTACCCTAACACTTACCCTAACTCTAACCCTTACCCTAACCCTAACCCAAACCTTACCCTAACCCTAACCCCAAATCTAAACCTAACCTTAACCCTAACCATAACCCTAACCCTAAACCTTACACTTACCCTAAACCTAACCCTAAACCTAACCCTAACCATAACCCTAAACCTAACCCTAACCCTTACCTAACCCTAACCCTAACACTAACCCTAACACTTACCCTAAACCTAACCCTAAACCCTAACCCTAACCCTTACACTAACCCTAACCCTAACCCTAACCCTTACCCTTACCCTAACCCTAAACCTAACTCTAACCCTAACCCAAAACTACCCTAACCCTAACCCTTACCCTAACCCTAATCCTAACCCTTGCCCTAATCCTAACAATAAGACTAACCCTAACCCTTACCCTTACCCTAACTCTAATCCTAACTCTAACCCTAACCCTAAATCTAACCCTAATCCTTACCCTAACTCTAAACCTAACCGTAACTATTACCCTTACCCAAAAACTAACACTAAAACTAATCCTAACCCTAACCCTAAACCTTACCCTTACCTTAACCCTAACCCTAAACCTAACCCGCACCTTAACACTTAAACTTACCCTAACCCTAACCCTCAACCTAACACTAATCCTAACCCTAACCCTTAACCCTAAACCTAACCCTAACCCTTACCTAACCCTAACCCTTACCCTAACCCAAACCCTAACCCTAACCCTTACCTAACCCTAACCCTAACACTAACCCTAACCCTAACCCTAAACCCTTACCCTTAACCTAACCCTAAACCTAACTCTAACCCTAACCCTAACCTACCCTAACCCTAACCCTTACCCTAACCCTAATCCTAACCCTAACCCTTACCCTTACCCTAACCCTAACCCTAACCCTTAACCTAACAATAACAGTAAATCTAACCCTAACCCTAACCCTAACCCTAACCCTTACCCTAACCCTAATCCTAACCCTAACCCTTACCCTTACCCTAACCCTAAACCTAACCCTTAACCTAGCCCTAACCCTAAAATTAACCCTAACATTTACCCTAACCCTAACCCTAACCCTAAACTTAATCCTTACCTTTCACAAACCCTAACTCTAACTCTACCCTAACCTAACACTAACACTAAGCCTAAACCGAACCCTAACCCTTACCCTAACCGTAACCCTAACCCTAACCTTAACCCCAACGCTAAACCTAACCCTAACCCTTACCCTAACCCTAAACCTAACCCTGAAAATTACACTTACCCTAACTCTAACCCTAACCCTAAAACTAACCCGTTTCCTAACGCTAACCCTAACCCTTAAATTAACCATAACACTAACACTAACCCCTAAACCTAACAATTACCCGAACCCTAACACTAACCCTAACCCCTAACCCTAACCCTGAACCTAACCCTGAACCTAACCCCTAACCGTAACCCTAACCCTAAGTCTTACCCTTATCCTAACCCTAACCCCAACCCTAACACTTACCCTAACCCCTACACTAACCCTGACCCTAACCCTAGCCCTTACCTTAACCCTAACCCTAACCCTAACCCTAACCCTTACCCTTACCCTAACCCTAAACCTAACCCTAATCCTAAACCTAACTCTAACCCTTACCCTTACCCCTAACCCTAAACCTAACCCTAATACTAACCCTAACCCTAACCCTAACCCTTACCCTTTCCCTTACCCTAATCCTAACCCTAACCCTATCCCTAACCCTAACCCCAACCCTAACCCTAACCCTAACCCTAACCCCTAACTCTAATCCTAACCCTTATCCTTACACTATCTCTAACGCTAACACTTACCCTTACCCTAACCCCTACCCAAACCCTTACCCTAACCCTAACCCTAACCTTAACCCTAATCCTAACCCTAACCCTAACCCTTACCCTTACCCTTACCCTAATCCTAACCCTAACCCTAACACTAACCCCTAACACTAACCCTAACCCTTATCCTTATTCTAACACTAACCCTAACACTTACCCCTACCCTAACCCTTACCCTAACCCTAACACTTACCCTAACCCTAACCCTAACCCTTACACTTACCCAAACCCTAAACCTAACCCTAACCCTAACAGTAACCCTTACCCTTACCCTAACCCCAATCCTAACCCTAACCGTAAACCTAAACCTTAAACTTACCCTAAACCTAACCCTAACCCTAAACCTAACCCTAACCCTTACCATTACCCTAACCCTTTCCCTTACCCTAATCCTAACCCTAACCCTAACCCTAACCCCTAACTCTAACCCTAACCCTTATCCTTACTCTAACCCTAACCCTAACCCTTACCCTTACCCTCACTGTAACCCTAACCTTAAACCCAACCCTACACCTAATCCTAACCGTAACCATATCCCTTACACTTACCCTAACCCTAACCCAACACCTATTGCTAACCCTCACCCTAACACTTACCCTTAGCCTAACCCTAACCATTACCCTAACCCTAACCCTAACCCTTACCCTTACCCTAACCCTAACTCTAAACATAACACAAACCCTAACCCTAAGCCTAACCCTAAACTTAACCCTAAAGCTAAGCCTTACCATAATCCTAACCATTGCTCTTACCCTAACCCTAACCTAAACCTAACCCTAAGCCTAACCCTATCCCTAAACTTAACCCTAACCCTAACCCTATCCCTAACCCTTACCCTTACCCTAACCCTAATCTTAACCTAACACTAACCCTAACCCTAACACTAACCCTTACCTTTACCCTAACACTAAACCTAAACCTAACCCTAAAACTAACTCTAACTCCTAATTCTAACCCCTAACCCTAACCCTAAACCTAACCCTTACCCTTACCCTAACCCTAACCCTAACACTTACCCTTACCTTAACTTTAACCCTAACCCTAACCCTAACCCTAAACCTTACCCATACCCTAAACTTAACCCTAACCCTTACACTAAACCTAAACCTAACCCTAAACCTTACTCTTACCTTTACCCTAACCCCAACCCTAACCCTTACCCTATCGCTAATTCCTAACCCTACCCCCAACCCTAACCCTAACCCTAACCCTAAACTTTACCCTAATCCTAAACATAACCCTAAACCTAAACCTAAACCTAACCCTTACCCTTACCCTAAACCTAACCCTGACCCCAACCCCAACCCTTACCCTAAACCTTAACCTTACACTAAACCTAACCCTAATCCTTACCCTAACCATAACCCTATCACTAACCCTAACCCTAACTTTAACCCTAACCCTAACCCTTACCCTTACCCTTACCCTAAACCCAACCCTAACTCTAAACCTTACCCTTACCCTTACCCTAAGCCTAACCCTAACCTAACACTAACCCTAACCCTAACCCTAACCCTAACCCTTACCTTTACCCTAACACTAAACCTAACCCTAACCCCTAAACTTAACTCTAACCCCTAACTCTAACCCCTAAACCTAACCCTAACCCTAACCCTAACCCTTACCCTTACCCTAACCCTAACCCTAACCCTTACCCTTACCTTAACCTTAACCCTAAACCTTACCCTTACCCTAACGCTAACCTTAATCCTAAACTTAACCCTTACCCCTACCCTTATCCTAAACCTAACCCTAACTCCAACCCTAACCCTAACCCTAACCCTAACCCTAAACCTTACCCATACCCTAACCTTAAACCTAACCCTTACCCTAAACCTAACCCTAACCCTAACCCTTACTCTTACCTTTACCCTAACCCCAACCCTAACCCTTACCCTTACCCTATCGCTAATCCTAACCCTCACCCCAACCCTAACCCTAACCCTAACCCTAAACCTTACCCTAATCCTAAACATAGCCCTAACCCTAAACCTAAACCTAACCCTTACCCTTACCCTAAACCTAACCCTAACCCTAACCCCAACCCCAACCCTAACCCTAAACCTTAACCTTACACTAAACCTAACACTAATTCTTACCCTAACCATAACCCTAACACAAACCCTAACCCTTACCCTTACCTTAACCCTAACCCTAACCCTTACCCTTTCCCTAACGCTAACCCTAACCCTAACCCTAAACTTAACCCTAACCCTAACCCTTACCCTTACCCTTACCCTAAACCCAACCCTAACTCTAACCCTAACCCTAACCCTAACCCTAACCCTAAACCTTACCCATACCCTAACCTTAACCATAACCCTTACCCTAAACCTAACCCTAACCCTAACCCTTACCCTTACTCTAACCGTAACCCTAAACTTAACCCCAACCCTAAACCTAACGCTAACCCTAACCCTCACCCTTAACCTTACCCTAACCAAAACCATAACCCTAACGCTAACCCTAACCCTCAAACTTACACTTAACCTAAATCTAAACCTAACCCTAACCCCTAACCCTAACCCTTACACTAACCCTAACCCTAACCCTAACCCTTACCCTTAACCTAACCCTAAACCTAACTCTAACCCTAACCCTAACCTACCCTAACCCTAACCCTTACCCTAACCCTAATCCTAACCCTTGCCCTAATCGTAACAATAAGACTAACCCTAACCCTTACCCTTACCCTAACTCTAATCCTAACTCTAACCCTAACCCTAAATCTAACCCTAATCCTTACCCTAACTTTAAACCTAACCCTAACTATTACCCTTACCCAAAACTAACACTAAAACTAATCCTAACCCTAACCCTAAACCTTACCCTTACCTTAACCCTAACCCTAAACCTAACCCCGCACCTTAACACTTAAACTTACCCTAACCCTAACCCTCAACCTAACACTAATCCTAACCCTAACCCTTAACCCTAAACCTAACCCTAACCCTTACCCTCACCCTAACCCTAACCCTAACCCTAACACTTACCCTTAACCTAAACCTAACCCTAACCCTTACCCTAACCCAAACCCTAACCCTAACCCTTACCTAACCCTAACCCTAACACTAACCCTAACCCTAACCCTAACCCTAACCCTTACCCTTAACCTAACCCTAAACCTAACTCTAACCCTAACCCTAACCTACCCTAACCCTAACCCTTACCCTAACCCTAATCCTAACCCTAACCCTTACCCTTACCCTAACCCTAACCCTAACCGTTAACCTAACAATAACCCTAAATCTAACCCTAACCCCTAACCCTAACCCTAACCCTTACCCTAACCCTAATCCTAAACCTAACCCTTAACCTAGCCCTAACCCTAAAATTAACCCTAACATTTACCCTAACCCTAACCCTAACCCTAAACTTAATCCTTACTTTTCACAAACCCTAACTCTAACTCTACCCTAACCTAACACTAACACTAAGCCTAAACCGAACCCTAACCCTTACCCTAACCGTAACCCTAACCCTAACTTTAACCCCAACGCTAAACCTAACCCTAACCCTTACCCTAACCCTAAACCTAACCCTAAAAATTACACTTACCCTAACTCTAACCCTAACCCTAAAACTAACCCGTTTCCTAACGCTAACCCTAACCCTTAAATTAACCATAACACTAACACTAACCCCTAAACCTAACAATTACAAGAACCCTAACACTAACCCTAACCCCTAACCCTAACCCTGAATCTAACCCTGAACCTAACCCCTAACCGTAACCCTAACCCTAAGTCTTACCCTTATCCTAACCCTAACCCCAACCCTAACACTTACCCTAACCCCTACACTAACCCTGACCCTAACCCTAGCCCTTACCTTAACCCTAACCCTAACCCTAACCCTAACCCTTACCCTTACCCTAACCCTAAACCTAACCCTAATCCTAAACCTAACTCTAACCCTTACCCTTACCCTAACCCTAAACCTAACCCTAATACTAACCCTAACCCTAACCCTAACCCTTACCCTTTCCCTTACCCTAATCCTAACCCTAACCCTAACCCTAACCCCAACCCTAACCCTAACCCTAACCCTAACCCCTAACTCTAATCCTAACACTTATCCTTACACTATCTCTAACGCTAACACTTACCCTTACCCTAACCCCTACCCAAACCCTTACCCTAACCCTAACCTTAACCCTAATCCTAACCCTAACCCTAACCCTTACCCTTACCCTTACCCTAATCCTAACCCTAACCCTAACACTAACCCCTAACACTAACCCTAACCCTTATCCTTATTCTAACACTAACCCTAACACTTACCCCTACCCTAACCCTTACCCTAACCCTAACACTTACCCTAACCCTAACCCTAACCCTTACACTTACCCAAACCCTAAACCTAACCCTAACCCTAACAGTAACCCTTACCCTTACCCTAACCCCAATCCTAACCCTAACCGTAAACCTAAACCTTAACCTTACCCTAAACCTAACCCTAACCCTTAACCTAACCCTAACGCTACCCCTAACCCCTACCCCTAACCCTTACCCTTACCTTAACCCTAATCCTAACCCTAACCCTTACCCTTACCCTAACCGTAACCCCAACCTTAAACCCAACCCTACACCTAACCCTAACCGTAACCCGAACCCTTACCCTTACCCTAACCCTAACCCAACCCCTATCGCTAACCCTCACCCTAACACTTACCCTTAGCCTAACCCTAACCATTACCCTAAACCTAAACCTAACCCTTACCCTTACCCTAACCCTAACTCTAAACCTAACCGAAACCCTAACCATAACCCTAACCCAAAACTTAACCCTAAAGCTAAGCCTTACCGTAATTCTTACCCTTGCTCTTACCCTAACCCTAACCCTAAACCTAACCCTAACCCTAACCCAATCCCTAACCTTAAACCTACCCCTAACCCTATCCCTAACCCTTACCCTTACCCTAACCCAAATCCTAACCTAACACTAACCCTAACCCTAACACTAACCCTTACCTTTACCCTAACACTAAACCTAAACCTAACCCTAAAGCTAACTCTAACTCCTAACTCTAACCCCTAAACCTAACCCTAAACCTAACCCTTACCCTTACCCTAACACTAACCCTAACCCTTACCCTTACCTTAACCTTAACCATAACCCTAACCCTAACCCTAAACCTTACCCATACCCTAAACTTAACCCTAACCCTTACCCTAAACCTAAACCTAAACCTAACCCTAACCCTTACTCTTACGTTTACCCTAACCCCAACCCTAACCCTTACCCTATCGCTAATCCTAACCCTAACCCCAACCCTAACCCTAACCCTAACCCTAAACCTTACCCTAATCCTAAACATAAACCTAACCCTAAACCTAAACCTAACCCTTACCCTTACCCTAAACCTAACCCTGACCCCAACCCCAACCCTTACCCTAAACCTTAACCTTACACTAAACCTAACCCTAATCCTCACCCTAACCATAACCCTAACACTAACCCTAAACCTAACTTTAACCCTAACCCTAACCCTTACCCTTACCCTTACCCTAAACCCAACCCTAACTCTAACCCTTACCCTTACCCTAAACCCAACCCTAACTCTAACCCTTACCCTTACCCTAACCCTAACCCTAACCTAACACTAACCCTAACGCTAACTCTAACCCTAACCTTACCTTTACCCTAACA
>NW_028327491.1:83001-150399 GCF_031878675.1 Megascapheus bottae
CTAACCCTAACCCTACCCCTTACACTTACCCTAACCCTAACCCTAACTCTAACCCTAACCTTTACCCCAACCCTAAACCTAACCCTAACCCAAACTCTTACCCTAACACTTACCCTAACCCTAACCCTTACCCTAACCCTAACAAAAACCTTACCCTAACCCTAACCCCAAATCTAAACCGAACCTTAACCCTAACCATAACCCTAACCCTAAACCTTACACTTACCCTAACCCTAATCCTAAACCTAACCCTAACCATAACCCTAAACCTAATCCTAACCCTAACCTCTAACCCTTGCCCTAATCCTAACAATAAGACTAACCCTAACCCTTACCTTTACCGTAACTCTGATCCTAACTCTAACCCTAACCCTAAATCTAACCCTAATCCTTAACCTAACCCTAAACCTAACCCTAACTCTTACCCTTACCCTAAACCTAACACTAAAACTAATCCTAACCCTAACCCTAAACTTTACCCTTACCCTAACCCTAACCCTAAACCTAACCCTAACCTTAACACTTACACTTACCCTAACCCTAACCCTCAACCTAACACTAATCCTAACCCTAACCCCTAAACCTAAACCTAACCCTAACCCTTACCCTCACCCTAACCATAAACCTAACCTTAACCCTAACACTTACCCTTAACCTAAACCTAACCCTAACCCTAACACTTACCCTAACCCAAACCCTAACCCTAACCCTTACCCTAACCCTAACCCTAACACTAACCCTAACCCTTACCCTAAATCTAACCCTAACCCCTAACCCTAACCCTTACCCTAACCCTATCCCAAACCCTAACCCTTACCCTTAACCTAACCCTAAACCTAACTCTAACCCTAACCCTAACCCTAACCTAGTTCTTACCCTAACCCTAACCCGAACACTAACACTTATCCTTACCCTAACCCTAAACCTAAACCTAAAACTAAACCTTACCCTTACCCTAACCCTAACCCTAAATCTAACCCTAACCCTAACCCTAACCCTAACCCTTACCCTAACCCTAATCCTAACCCTAACCCTTACCCTTACCCTAACCCTAACCCTAACACTTAACCTAACCCTAACCCTAATATTAACCCTAACATTTACCCTAACCCTAACCCTAACCCTAAACCTAATCCTTACCCTTTCCCAAACCCTCACCCTAACTCTACCCTAACACTTAACCTTAACCTAACCCTAACCCTAAGCCTAACCCTAACCCTAACCCTTACCCTAACCGTAACCCTAACCCTAACCTTAACCCCAACGCTAAACCTAACCCTAACCCTTAACCTAACCCTAAACCTAACCCTAAAAATTACACTTACCCTAACTCTAACCCTAACCCTAACCCTAACCCTTTTCCTAACCCTAACCCTAACCCTTAAATTAACCATAACACTAACACTAACCCCTAAACCTAACCCTTACCCGAAGCCTAACACTAACCCTAACCCCTAACCCTAACCCTCAACCTAACACTAATCCTAACCCTAACCCCTAAACCTAAACCTAACCCTAACCATTACCCTCACCCTAACCATAAACCTAACCTTAACCCTAACACTTACCCTTAACCTAAACCTAACCCTAACCCTAACACTTACCCTAACCCAAACCCTAACCCTAACCCTTACCCTTACCCTAACCCTAAATCTAACCCTAACCCTTACCCTTACCCTAACCCTTTCCCTTACCCTAATCCTAACCCTAACCCTAACCCTAACCCCTAACTCTAACCCTAACCCTTATCCTTACTCTAACCCTAACCCTAACCCTTACCCTTACCCTAACTGTAACCCTAACCTTAAACCCAACCCTACACCTAATCCTAACCGTAACCATATCCCTTACACTTACCCTAACCCTAACCCAACACCTATTGCTAACCCTCACCCTAACACTTACCCTTAGCCTAACCCTAACCATTACCCTAACCCTTACCCTAACCCTTACCCTTACCCTAACCCTAACTCTAAACCTAACACAAACCCTAACCCTAAGCCTAACCCTAAACTTAACCCTAAAGCTAAGCCTCACCGTAATCCTAACCATTGCTCTTACCCTAACCCTAAACCTAAACCTAACCCTAACCCTAACCCTATCCCTAAACTTAACCCTAACCCTAACCCTATCCCTAACCCTTACCCTTACCCTAACCCTAATCTTAACCTAACACTAACCCTAACCCTAACACTAACCCTTACCTTTACCCTAACACTAAACCTAAACCTAACCCTAAAACTAACTCTAACTCCTAATTCTAACCCCTAACCCTAACCCTAAACCTAAACCTTACCCTTACCCTAACCCTAACCCTAACACTTACCCTTACCTTAACCTTAACCCTAACCCTAACCCTAACCCTAAACCTTACCCATACCCTAAACTTAACCCTAACCCTTACCCTAAACCTAAACCTAAACCTAAACCTTACTCTTACCTTTACCCTAACCCCAACCCTAACCCTTACCCTATCGCTAATCCTAACCCTACCCCCAACCCTAACCCTAACCCTAACCCTAAACTTTACCCTAATCCTAAACATAACCCTAAACCTAAACCTAAACCTAACCCTTACCCTTACCCTAAACCTAACCCTGACCCCAACCCCAACCCTTACCCTAAACCTTAACCTTACACTAAACCTAACCCTAATCCTTACCCTAACCATAACCCTATCACTAACCCTAACCCTAACTTTAACCCTAACCCTAACCCTTACCCTTACCCTTACCCTAAACCCAACCCTAACTCTAAACCTTACCCTTACCCTAAGCCTAACCCTAACCTAACACTAACCCTAACCCTAAACCTAACCCTAACCCTTACCTTTACCCTAACACTAAACCTAACCCTAACCCTAAACCTAAATCTAACCCCTAACTCTAACCCCTAAACCTAACCCTAACCCTAACCCTAACCCTTACCCTTACCCTAACCCTAACCCTAACCCTTACCCTTACCTTAACCTTAACCCTAAACCTTACCCTTACCCTAACGCTAACCTTAATCCTAAACTTAACCCTTACCCCTACCCTTATCCTAAACCTAACCCTAACTCCAACCCTAACCCTAACCCTAACCCTAACCCTAAACCTTACCCATACCCTAACCTTAAACCTAACCCTTACCCTAAACCTAACCCTAACCCTAACCCTTACTCTTACCTTTACCCTAACCCCAACCCTAACCCTTACCCTTACCCTATCGCTAATCCTAACCCTCACCCCAACCCTAACCCTAACCCTAACCCTAAACCTTACCCTAATCCTAAACATAGCCCTAACCCTAAACCTAAACCTAACCCTTACCCTTACCCTAAACCTAACCCTAACCCTAACCCCAACCCCAACCCTAACCCTAAACCTTAACCTTACACTAAACCTAACCCTAATTCTTACCCTAACCATAACCCTAACACTAACCCTAACCCTTACCCTTACCTTAACCCTAACCCTAACCCTTACCCTTACCCTAACGCTAACCCTAACCCTAACCCTAAACTTAACCCTAACCCTAACCCTTACCCTTACCCTTACCCTAAACCCAACCCTAACTCTAACCCTAACCCTAACCCTAACCCTAACCCTAAACCTTACCCATACCCTAACCTTAACCATAACCCTTACCCTAAACCTAACCCTAACCCTAACCCTTACCCTTACTCTAACCGTAACCCTAACCTTAACCCCAACCCTAAACCTAACGCTAACCCTAACCCTCACCCTTAACCTTACCCTAACCAAAACCATAACCCTAACGCTAACCCTAACCCTCAAACTTACACTTAACCTAAATCTAAACCTTACCCTTACCCTAACCCTAACCCTAATCCGAAACCCTAAACCTAACCCTTAACCTAACCCTTAACACTTAACCTAACCCTAACCCTAACCCTAACCCTTACCCTACCCTAACCTTAACCCTAACGCTAACCCTAACCCTAACCCTAACCCTAATCCTTACCCTTACCCTAACCCTAACCTTAACCCTAACTCTAAACCTATCTCTAACCCTATCGATAACCCTTACTATTATGATAACCCATACCCTAAACCCAACACTAAGACTAACCCTAAACTTTACCCTAAACCTAAACCTAACCCTAACCCTAACCCTAACCCCTAACCCTAACCCTAACCCTAATCCTAACCCTAAACATTATCCTTATCCTAAACCTAACCCTAAACCTAACCCTAACACTTACCCTTACCATAACACTAACCCTAACCCTAAACCTTACCCTAACCCTAAACTTAATCCTAACCCTAACTCTTACCCTTACCCTAACCCAAACCCTAACCCTAAAACTGACCCTATCCCCTAACCCTAATTCTAACCCTAACGATAACCCTTATCCTAATCCTAACTCTATCCCTAAACCTAAACCTAATCCTAAAAGTAACCCTAAACCTAAACCTAACCCTAAACCTTACCCTAACACTTACCCTTACCCTAACCCTATCCCTAACTCTAACCCTAACCCTAACCCTTACCCTAAACCTTACCCATACCCTAACCTTAACCCTAACCCTTACCCTAAACCTAACCCTAAACCTAACCCTTACTCTTACCTTTACCCTAACCCCAACCCTAACCCTTACTTTTACCCTATCACTAATCCTAACCCTAACCCTAACCATAACCCTTAACCATAACCTAATCCTAAAATAACCCTAACCCTAAACCTAAACCTAACGCTTACCCTTATCCTAACCCTAACCCTAAACCTTAACCTTACACTAAACCTAACCCTAATCCTTACCCTAACCATAAACCTAACACTAACCCTAACCCTAACCCTAACCCTAACCCTTACCCTTACCCAAACCCTAACTCTAAACCTAACCCAAACCCTAAACCTAAGCCTAACCCTAAACTTAACCCTAAAGCTAAGCCTTACCATAATCCTAACCATTGCTCTTACCCTAACCCTAAACCTAAACCTAAACCTAACCCTAACCCTATCCCTAAACTTAACCCTAACCCTACCCTATCCCTAACCCTTACCCTTACCCTAACCCTAATCTTAACCTAACACTAACCCTAACCCTAACACTAACCCTTACCTTTACCCTAACACTAAACCTAAACCTAACCCTAAAACTATCTCTAACCCCTAATTCTAACCCCTAACCCTAACCCTAAACCTAACCCTTACCCTTACCCTAACCCTAACCCTAACCCTTACCCTTACCTTAACCTTAACCCTAACCCTAACCCTAACCCTAAACCTTACCCATACCCTAAACTTAACCCTAACCCTTACACTAAACCTAAACCTAACCCTAAACCTTACTCTAACCTTTACCCTAACCCCAACCCTAACCCTTACCCTATCGCTAATCCTAACCCTAACCCCAAACCTAACCCTAACCCTAACCCTAAACCTTACCCTAATCCTAAACATAACCCTAAACCTAAACCTAAACCTAACCCTTACCCTTACCCTAAACCTAACCCTGACCCCAACCCCAACCCTTACCCTAAACCTTAACCTTACACTAAACCTAACCCTAATCCTTACCCTAACCATAACCCTAACACTAACCCTAACCCTAACTTTAACCCTAACCCTAACCCTTACCCTTACCCTAAACCCAACCCTAAGTCTAACCCTTACCCTTACCCTAACTCTAACCCTAACCTAACACTAACCCTAACCCTAACCCAAACCCTAACCCTTATCTTTGCCCTAACACTAAACCTAACCCTAACCCTAAACCTATCTCTAACCCCTAACTCTAATCCCTAACCCTAACCAATAACCCTAACCCTTACCCTTACCCTAACCCTAACCCTAACCTTTACCCTTACCTTAACCTTAACCCTAAACCTTACCCTTACCCTAACGCTAACCTTAACCCTAAACTTAACCCTCACCCTAACCCTTACCCCTACCCTTATCCTAAACCTAACCCTAACTCCAACCCTAACCCTCACCCTAACCCTAAACCTTACCCATACCCTAACCTTAAACCTAACCCTTACCCTAAACCTAACCCTAACCCTAACCCTTACTCTTACCTTTACCCTAACCCCAACCCTAACCCTTACCCTTACCCTATCGCTAATCCTAAACCTCACCCCAACCCTAACCCTAACCCTAACCCTAAACCTTACCGTAATCCTAAACATAACCCTAACCCTAAACCTAAACCTAACCCTTACCCTTACCCTAAACCTAACCCTAACCCTAACCCCAACCCCAACCCTAACCCTAAACCTTAACCTTACACTAAACCAAACCCTAATCCTTACCCTAACCATAACCCTAACACTAACCCTAACCCTTACCCTTACCTTAACCCTAACCCTAACCCTTACCCTTACCCTAACGCTAACCCTAACCCTAACCCTAACCTTAACCCTAACCCTAACCCTTACCCTTACCCTTAGCCTAATCCCAACCCTAACTCTAACCCTAACCCTAACCCTAACCCTAACCCTAAACCTTACCCATACCCTAACCTTAACCATAACACTTACCCTAAACCTAACCCTAAACCTAACCCTTACCCTTACTCTAACCGTAACCCTAACCTTAACCCCAACCCTAAACCTAACCCTAACCCTATCCCTCACCCTTAACCGTACCCTAACCAAAACCATAACCCTAACGCTAACCCTAACCCTCAAACTTACCCTTAACCTAAATCTAAACCTTACCCTTACCCTAACCCTAACCCTAATCCGAAACCCTAAACCTAACCCTTAAACTAACCCTTAACACTTAACCTAACCCTAACCCTAACCCTAACCCTTACCCTACCCTAACCTTAACCCTAACGCTAACCCTAACCCTAACCCTAACCCTAACCCTAATCCTTACCCTTACCCTAACCCTAACCTTAACCCTAACTCTAAACCTAACCCTAACCCTATCGATAACCCTTACTCTTATGATAACCCATACGCTAAACACAACACTAAGCCTAACCCTAAACTTTACCCTAAACCTAAACCTAACCCTAACCCTAACCCTAACCCCTAACCCTAACCCTAACCCTAATCCTAACCCTAAACATTACCCTTATCATAAACCTAACCCTAACCCTAACCCTAACACTTACCCTTACCATAACCCTAACCCTAACCCTAACCCTTACCCTAACCCTAAACTTAATCCTAACCCTAACTCTTACCCTTACCCTAACCCAAACC
Source organism: Megascapheus bottae (assembly GCF_031878675.1). Taxonomy (NCBI): domain Eukaryota; kingdom Metazoa; phylum Chordata; class Mammalia; order Rodentia; family Geomyidae; genus Megascapheus; species Megascapheus bottae. The sequence goes on from NW_028327491.1 coordinate 90,166, forward strand.
CTAACCCTAAAACTGACCCTAACCCCTAACCCTTAACCTAACCCTAATCCTAACCCTATCCCTAAACCTAAACCTAATCCTAAAACTAACCCTAAACCTAAACCTAACCCTAAACTTAACCCTAACACTTACCCTTACCCTAACCCTATCCCTAACCCTAACCCTAACCCTTACCCTAAACCTTACCCATACCCTAACCTTAACCCTAACCCTTACCCTAAAACTAACCCTAACCCTAACCCTTACTCTTACCTTTACCCTAACCCCAACCCTAACCCTTACTTTTACCCTATCGGTAATCCTAACCCTAACCCTAACCACAACCCTTAACGATAACCTAATCCTAAAATAACCCTAACCCTAAACCTAAACCTAACGCTTACCCTTACCCTAACCCTAACCCTAACCCCAACCCAAACCCTAACCCTAAACCTTAACCTTACACTAAACCTAACCCTAATCCTTACCCTAACGCTAACCCTAACCCTAACCTTAACCCTAAACCTAAACCTACCCCTTACCCTTACCCTAAACCCAACCCTAACTCTAACCCTAACCCTAACCCTAAACCTTACCCATTCTCTAACCTTAACCCTAACCCTTACCCTAAACCTAACCCTAACCGTAACCCTAACCCTTTACTCTTACCTTAACCCTAACCCAACCCTAACCCTAACCCTTACCCTATCGCTAATCGTAACCCTAACCCTAACCCTAACCCTTACTCTTACCCTAACCGTAACCTTAACCTTAACCCCAACCCTAAACCTAATCCAAACCCTAACCCTAAACCTTACCCTTACCCTAACCCAAACCATAACACTAACGCTAACCCTAACCCTCACACTTACCCTTACCCTAACCCTAACTCTTACCCCAACCCTAACCCTAATCCTAAACCCTAAACCTAACCCTTAACCTAACCCTAAACATTAACCTAACCCTAACCCTAAACCTAACCCTTTCCCTTACCCTAAACCTAACCCTAAACCTATCACTAACCCTAACCCTAACCCTTAACCTTGACCTAACCATAACCCTAACCCCTAACCCTAACCCTAACCCTAACCCTAACCCTTACCCTAACCCTAACCTTAACCCTAACGATAACCCTAACCCTAATTCTAACCCTAACCCTGACCCTTATCCTAACCCTAACCCTATCGCTAACCCTAAACCTAACCCTAAAACTAACCCTAAAACCTAACCTTAACCCTAACCCTAACCCTAACCCTTACCCTAACTCTAACACCAATCCGAATCCTAACCCTTACCCTTACACTAACCCTAAACCTAACCCTAAACCTAACCCTAACCCTTACCCTTACCCTAACCCTAACCATAACACTAACACTAACACTTAACCTAACCCTAACCCTAACTCTAACCCTTACCCTAAACCTAACCCTAAACCCTAACCCTTACGCTAACCCTAACCCTAAACCTAACCCTAACCCCTAACCTTAACCCTTGACCTAACCCTAACCCTAACCCTTAACCTTACCCTAACCCTAAACCTAACTCTAAATCTAACCCTAACCCTAACCCTTAACCTAACCCTAAACCTTGCCCTAACCCTAACCCTAACCCTAACCTTAGCCCTAACCCTAACCCTAAACCTTACCCTTACCCTAAACCTAACCCTAAACCTAACCCTAACCCTAACCCTAAACCTAACCCTAAACCTTACCCTTGCCCTAACCCTCAAGCTAAACCTAACCCTAACCCTAACCCTAACACTAACCCCTAACTCTAAACTTAACCCTACCCCTTATCCTTATTCTAACCCTAACCCTTACACTTACCCTTACCCAAACCCCTACCCTAACCCTAATCCTAACATAAACCTAACCCTAACCCTAACCCTTACCCTTACCCTAACCATAAACCTAACCCTAACCCTAACCGTAACCGTAACCCTTACCCTAACCCTAACCCTAACCCTTACCCTAACCCTAACCTTAACACTAACGATAACCCTAACCCTAATTCTAACCCTAACCCTGACCCTTATCCTAACCCTAACCCTATCGCTAACCCTAAACCTAACCCTAAAACTAACCCTAAAACCTAACCTTAACCCTAACCCTAACCCTAACCCTTACCCTAACTCTAACACCAATCCGAATCCTAACCCTTACCCTTACACTAACCCTAAACCTAACCCTAAACCTAACCCTAACCCTTACCCTTACCCTAACCCTAACCATAACACTAACACTAACACTTAACCTAACCCTAACCCTAACTCTAACCCTTACCCTAAACCTAACCCTAACCCTAACCCTTACGCTAACCCTAACCCTAACCCCTAACCCTAACCCTTGACCTAACCCTAACCCTAACCCTTAACCTTACCCTAACCCTAAACCTAACTCTAAATCTAACCCTAACCCTAACCCTTACCCTAATCCTAAACCTTGCCCTAACCCTAACCCTAACCCTAACCTTAGCCCTAACCCTAACCCTAAACCTTACCCTTACCCTAAACCTAACCCTAAACCTAACCCTAACCCTAACCCTAAACCTAACCCTAAACCTTACCCTTGCCCTAACCCTCAAGCTAAACCTAACCCTAACCCTAACCCTAACACTAACCCCTAACTCTAAACTTAACCCTACCCCTTATCCTTATTCTAACCCTAACCCTTACACTTACCCTTACCCAAACCCCTACCCTAACCCTAATCCTAACATAAACCTAACCCTAACCCTAACCCCTTACCCTTACCCTAACCATAAACCTAACCCTAACCCTAACCGTAACCGTAACCCTTACCCTAACCCTAACCCTAACTCTAACCCTAACCTTAACCCTAAATGTAACCCTAACCTTAACCCTAACCCTAACCCTAACCCTAACCCGTACCCTAACTCTAACACTAATTCTAACCCTAACCCTTACACTTACCCTAATCCTAAACCTAACCCTAACCCTAACCCTAACCCTTAGCCTTACCCTAACCCTATCCCTAACCCTAACCCTAACACTAACACTAACACTTAACCTAACCCTAACCCTAACTCTAACCCTTACCCTAAACCTAACCCTAACCCTAACCCTTACGCTAAACCTAACCCTAACCCTAAACCTAACCCCTAACCCTAACCCTTGACCTAACCCTAACCCTAACCCTTAACCTTAACCTAAACCTAAACCTAACTCTAACCCTAACCCTAACCCTAACCCTAACCCTTACCCTAACCCTAAACCTTACGATAACCCTAACCATAACCCTTACCCTAACACTAATCCTTACCCTAAACCTAAACCTAACTCTAATTTAACCCTAACCCTAACCCTAAACCTTACCCTTACCCTAAACCTAACCCTAAACCTAACCCTAACCCTAACCCTAAACCTAAACCTAACCCTTACCCTTACCCTAACCCTCACGGTAAACCTAACCCTAACCCTAACACTAACCCCTAACCCTAAACCTAACTCTACCCCTTATCCTTATTCTAACCCTAATCCTTACACTTACCCTTTCCCTAACCCCTAACCTAACCCTAACCCTAACCCTAAACCTAACCCTAACCCTAACCCAAACCATAACACCAACCCTTACCCTTAAGCTCACCCTAACCCTAACCTTAAACTCAACCCCAACCCTAAACCTAACCCTAACCCTAACCGTAACCCTTACCCTAACCGTAACCATAACCCTAACCCTAACCCTTACCCTTATCCTAACCCTAACTCTAACCCTAACACTTACTCTAACCCCTACCCCAGCCCCAACCCTAACCCTAAACCTTACGCTAACCCTAAACCTAACCCTAACCCATAACCTTACCCTAACCCTAACCCTAACCCTAACCCTAAAACTTACCCATACCCTAACCTTAACCCTAACCCTTACCCTAAACCTAACCCTAACCCTAACCCTAACCCTAACCCTTAGTCTTACCTTAACCCTAACGCCAACCCTAACCCTTACCCTTACCCTAACCGTAACCCTAAACTTAGCCCCAAACCTAAACCTAACCCTAACCCTAACCCTAACCCTAACCCTTACCCTTACCCTAACCCTAACCATAAACGTAACGCTACCCCTAACCCTCACACTTACCCTTACCCTAACGCTAACCCTAACCCTAACCCTAACTCCAACCCTAAACCTAACCCTATCACTAACCCTTACCCTTACCCTAACCCTAACCCTAACCCTTACCCTTACGCTAAACCTAACCCTAAACCTAACACTAACCCTAACCCTTACCTTTACCCTAAACCTAAACCTAAACCTAACACTAACCCTAACCCTTACCTTTACCCTAAACCTAAACCTAACCCTAACATTAACCCTAACCACAAACCCTAACCCTAATCCTAACCCTAAACCTTACACTTATCCTAAACCTAACCCTAATATTAACCCTAACACTCACCCTTACCATAACCCTAACCCTAACCCTTACCCTAACCCTAACCCTAATCCTAACCCTAACTCTTACCCTTACCCTAACCCTAACCCTAAAACTAACCCTAACCCCTAGCCCTAACCCTAACCCTAATTCTAAACCTTACCCTTACCCTTATCCTAACCCTAACCCTATCCCTAACCCTAACCCTAACGCTAAAACTAACCCTAAACCTAAACTTAACCCTAACCCAAACCCTAACCCTTACCCTAACCCTAACACTAATCCTAACAGTAACCCTTACCCTTACCCTAACCCTAACCCTAACCTAAACCTAACCCTAAACCTAACCCTAACCCTTACCCTTACCCTAACCATAACCCTAAACCTTACCCAAACCCTAACCCTAACCCTAACCCATACCCTAACCCTAACCATAACCCTAAATCCCTAAAACCTTACCCTCACCCTAACCCTAACACCTAACCTAACCCTTAACCTAATCCTAAACCTAACCCTAACCCTTACCCTTACCCTTACCCTAACCCTAAAACCTAACTCTAACCCTAACCTTAACCCTAACCCTTACCCTAACCCTAAACCTTACCCTAACCCTAACCATAACGCTTACCCTAACCCTAACCCTTACCTTACACCTAACCCTAAACCTAACCCTAACCTTTACCCTAACCGTAAACTTAACCCTAAAATCTAACCCTATCCCTAACTCTTACCCTTATCCTAACACTAACCCTAAACCTAACCCTAACACTAACCTAACCCTAACCCTAACCCTTACCCTTACCCTAAACCTAACCCTAAACCTAACACTAACTGCTAACCCTAACCTTATCCTTATTCTAACCCTAAACCTAACACTTAGCCTTAGACTAACTCCTAGCATAACACTAACCCTAACCCTAACCCTTACCCTAACCCTAAGAATAACCCTTACCTAAACCTAAACCCTAACCCTAACCCTAACCCTTACCCTTACCCTAACCCCAATCCTAACACTAACCGTTAACTAAAACCTTACCCTTACCCTAAACCCCAACCTAAACCTTACCATAAACCTAACCCTAACCTAACCCTAACCCTTACCCTTACCCTAACCCTAAACATAACCCTAACCCTAACCGTAACCCTTACCCTAACCGTAACCCTAACCCTTACCCTAACCCTTACCCTTATCCTAACACTAACTCTAAACCTAACACTTACCCTAACCCCTACCCCAGCCCTAACCCTAACCCTAAACCTTACGCTAACCCTAACCCTAACCCAAACCCTAACCCTAACCCTAAACCTTACCCATACCCCAAACTTAACCCTAACCCTTACCCTAAACCTAACCCTAACCCTAACCCTAACCCTAACCCTTACTCTTACCTTAACCCTAACCCCAACCCTAACCCTTACCCTTACCCTAACCGTAACCCTAACCTTAACCCCAACCCTAAACCTAACCCTAACCCTTACCCTTAACCTAACCCTAACCATAACCCTAACGCTACCCCTAACCCTCACACTTACCCTTACCCTAACGCTAACCCTAACCCTAACCCTAACTCTAACCCTAAACCTAACCCTATCACTAACCCTTACCCTAACTGTAAACCTAACCCTAACCCTTACCCTTACGCTAAACCTAACCCTAAACCTAACACTAACCCTAACCCATACCTTTTCCTAAACCTAAACCTAACCCTAACCCTAACCCTAACCCTAACCCTTACATTTACCATAAACCTAAACCTAACCCTAACCCTAACCCTAACCACAATCCCTACCCTAATCCTAACCCTAAACCTTACACTTATCCTAAACCTAACCCTAACCCTAACCCTAACCCTTACCCTAACCCTAACCCTAATCCTAACCCTAACTCTTACCCTTACCCTAACCCTAACCCTAAAACTAACCCTAACCCCTAACCCTAACCCTAACCCTAATTCTAAACCTAACCCTTACCCTTATCCTAACCCTAACCCTATCCCTAACCCCAACCCTAACCCTAAAACTAACCCTAACACTAAACTTAACCCTAACCCAAACCCTAACCCTTACCCTAACCCTAACACTAATCCTAACCCTAACCCTTACCCTTACCCTAACCCTAACCCTAATCCTAAAACTAACCCTAAACCTAAACTTAACTCTAACCGTTACCCTCACCCTAACTCTAACTCTAACCTAAACCTAACCCTAAACCTAACCCTAACCCTTACCCTTACCCTAACCATAACCCTAACCCTTACCCAAACCCTAACCCTAACCCTTACCCTAACATTAACACTTACCCTAACCCTAACCCTAACCCTAACCCATACCCTAACCCTAACCATAACGCTTACGCTAACCCTAACCCTTACCTTAAACCTAACCCTAAACCTAACCCTAACCTTAACCCTAACCCTAAACTTAACCCTAAAATTAACCCTATCCCTAACTGTTACCCTTATCCTAACACTAACCCTAAACCTAACCCTAACACTAACCCTAACCCTAACCCTAACCCTTACCCTTACCCTAAACCTAACCTAAACCTAACCCTAACCCTAACCCTAACCCTAACTGCTAACCCGAACCTTATCCTTATTCTAACCCTAAACCTAACACTTACCCTTAGCCTAACCCCTACCATAACACTAACCCTAACCCTATCCCTTACCCTAACCCTAAGAATAACCCTTACCCTAAACCTAAACCTAACCCTAACCCTAACCCTAACCCTTACCCTTACCCTAACCCCAATCCTAACCCTAACCGTTAACCTAAACCTTACCCTTACCCTAAACCCCAACCTAAACCTTACCCTAAACCTAACCCTAACCCTAATCCTAACCCTTACCCTAAACTTAACCTAACCCTAACCCTAACCCTTATTGTTACCCTAACGCTAACCCTAACCCTAACCCTAACACTAACCCTAACACATACCCTTACTGTAACCCCAACCCTAACCCTAACCTTAACCCTAAACCTAACCGTAACCGTAACCTAACCCTAACCCTAACCCTTAAACTAACCCTTACACTAACCCCAACACTTAACCTTACGCTCACCCTAACCCTAAGCTTAAACTTAACCCCAAACCTAACCCTAACCCTAACCCTAACCCTAACTCCTAACCCTAACCCTAACCCTAATCCTAACCCTAAACCTTACCCTTATCCTAAACCTAACCCTAACCCTAACCCTAACACTTACCCTTACCATAACCCTAACCCAAACCCTAACCCTTACAATAACCCTAACCCTAATCCTAACCCTAACACTAACCCTAATCTTAACCCTAACCCAAACCCTAACCCTTACCCAAACCCTAACACTAATGCTAACCCTAACCCTTACCCTAATCCTAAGCCTAATCCTAAAACTAACCCTAAACCTAACCTTAACCCTAACCCTTACCCTTACCCTAATCCTAATCCTAACCCTAAACCTCAACCTAACCGTTACCCTTACCCTAACCCTAACCCTTACCCTAACCCTTACCCTAACCCTAACCCTAACCCTAACCCTAACCCATAATCGTAACCCTTACCTTAACCCTAACCCTAACCCTAACCCTACCCCTTACACTTACCCTAACCCTAACCCTAACTCTAACCCTAACCATAACCCCAACCCTAAACCTAACCCTAACCCAAACCCTTACCCTAACACTTACCCTAACCCTAACCGTAACCCTAACACTTACCCTTACCATAAGCCTAACCCTAACCCTAACCCTAACCCTAACCCTAACACTTACCCTTACCCTAAACCTAAACCTAACCCTTACCCTTATCCTAACCCTAACCCTATCCTTAACCCCAACCCTAAAACTAACCCTAACCCTAATCCTTACCCTAACACTTACCCTAACCCTAACCCTAACCTTAACACTTACCATTACCCTAACCCTAACCCTAATCCTAACTCTTACCCTAACCCTATCCCTAACCCTGACCTAACCCTTACCCTTACCCTAACCCTAACCATAAACCTAAAAACAAACCTAACCTTAACCCTAACACCTAAACCTAACCCTAAACCTAACCCTTTCCCTTACCCTTACCCTAAACCTAACCCTGCCCTAACCCTAACCCCAACCCTTACCCTAAAACTAACCCTAACCCTAACCCTTACCCTTACCCTAACCCTAATCCTAATCTTAACCCCATCCCTAAACGTAACCCTAAAACTAACTCTAACCCTTACCCTAACCCTAACCCTAACCCTAACACTTAACTTTACCCTAACCCTAACCCTAACCCTTATCCTAACCCTAACCCTAACCCTAACCATTAACCTAACCCTAACACTAACCCTAATCTTAACCCCATCCCTAAACCTAACCCTAACCCTAACCCTAACCCTTACCCTAACACTAACCCTAACCTTACCCTAACCCTAACCCCAAACCTATACCTAACCTTAACCTTAACCTTAACCCTAACAATAAACTTTACCCTTGCCTTAACCCTAACCCTAAACCTAATCCTAGCCCTAACCCTAAACCTAACCCTAACCCTAACCCTAACCCTTACCCTTACCCTAACCCTAACCCTAACCCTTATCCTAACCCCAACCCTAACCCTAACCCCTAACCCTTACCCTAATCCTAACCCTAACCCCAACCCTAACCCTAACCCTTACCCTTACCCTAACCCTAACCCTAACTCTAACCCTAACCCTAAAGCTAACCCTAACCCTTACCCTAATCCTAACCCTAACCCTAACCCTAACCCTTACCCTTACCCTAACCCTAACCCTAACCCTAACCTAATCCTAATCCTAACCTTTACACTTGCCCTAACCCTAACCCTAAACCAAACCCTAACCGGAACCATAACCCTAAACCTAACCCTAACTCTAAACTTAACCCTAACCCTATCCCTAACCCTTACCCTTACTCTAACCCTAACCCTAAACCTAACACTACCCCTAACCCTTACCTTTACCCTAAACCTAAACCTAACCCTTACACAAACCCTAACCCTAACCCTGACCCTAACATTAACAATTACCCTAACCCTAACCCTAACCCTAACCCATACCCTAACCCGAACCCTAACCCTTACCATCACCCTAACCCTAACACCTAACCCTAAACCTTAACCTAACCTAACTCTAACCCTAACCCTTACCCTTACCCTTACCCTAACCCTAAACCTTAACCTAACCATAACGCTTACCCTAACGCTAACCCTTACCCTAAACCTAACCCTAAACCTAACCCTAACCTTAACCCTGAACCCTAACCTTTACCCTTATCCTAACACTAACCCTAAACCTAACCCTAACACTAACCCTAACCCTAACCCTAACCCTTATCCTTACCCTAACCCCTACCATAACACTAACCCTGCCCCTAACCCTTACCCTAACCCTAAGAATAAACCTTATCCTAAACCTAAACCTATCCCTAACCCTAAACCTAAACATTACCCTTACCCTAATCCCAATCCTAACCCTAACCGTAAACCTAAACCTTACCTTACCCTAAACCCACCCTAAACCTTACCCTAACCTAACCCTAACCCTAACCCGAACCCTTACCCTTACCCTAACCCTAACCCTACCCTTAACCTAACCCTAACCCTAACATTAACCCGAACATTTACCCGAACCCAAACCCTAACCCTAAACCTAACCCTTACCTTTCCCAAACCCTAACCTAACTCTACCCTAACACTTAACCTTAACCTAACCCTAACCCTAAGCCTAACCCTAACCCTAACCCTTACCCTAACCATAACCCTAACCCTAACCTTAACCCCAACGCTAAACCTAACCCTAACCCTTACCCTAACCCTAAACCTAACCCTAAAAATTACACTTACCCTAACTCTAACCCTAACCCTAACACTAACCCTTATCCGAACCCTAACCCTAACCCTTAAATTAACCATAACTCTAACACTATCCCCTAAACCTAACTCTTACCCGAACCCTAACACTAACCCCCAACCCCGAACCCTAACCCTGAACCTAACCCTAAACCTGACCCCTAACCGTAACCCTAACCCTAACTCTTACCCTTATCCCAAACCTAACCCCAACCCTAACACTTACTCTAACCCCCACACTAACTCTAACCCCAATCCTAACCCTTACCTTAACCCTAACCCTAACCCTAAACCTTACCCTTACCCTAACCCTAAACCTAACGCTAATCCTAACCCTAACCCTAACCCTTACCCTTACCCTAACCCTAAACCTAACCCTAATACTAACCCTAACCCTAACCCTTACCCTTACCCTTACCCTAATCCTAACCCTAACCCTAACACTAACACTAACCCCTAACCCTAACCCTAACCCTTATCCTTATTCTAACCCTCACCCTAACACTTACCCTTACCCTAAACCCTACCCTAACCCTTACCCTAACCCTAACCCTTACCCTAAACCTAACCCTAACCCTTACACTTACCCAAACCCTAAACCTAACCCTAACCCTAACATTAACCCTTACCCTTACCCTAACCCCAATCCTAACCCTAACCGTAAACCTAAACCTTAACCTTACCCTAAACCTAAACCTAACCCTTAACCTACCCCTAAACCTAACCCTAACCCTAACCCTTACCCTTACCTTAACCCTAACTCTAACCCTAACCATTACCCTTACCCTAACCGTAACCCTAACCTTAAACCCAACCGTACACCTAACCCTAACCCTAACCCTAACCCTTACCCTTACCCTAAACCTAACACAACCCCTATCGCTAACCCTCACCCTAAACTTACCCTTAGCCTAACCCTAACCATTACCCTATTCCTAACCACGAAACCTTACCCTAACCCTTACCCTATCGCTAATCCTAACCCTAACCCCAACCCTAGACCTAACCCTAACCCTAAACCTTACCCTAATCCTAAACATAACCCTAACCTAAACCTAAACCTAACCCTTACCCTTACCCTAAACCTAACCCTAACCCTAACCCCAACCCCAACCCTAACCCTAAAACCTTAACCTTACACTAAACCTAACCCTAATCCTTACCCAAACCATAACCCTAACACTAACCCTAACCCTTACCCTTTCCTTAACCCTAAACCTAACCCTTATCCTTACGCTAAACTAACCCTAACCCTAACCTTAACCCTAACCCTAACCCTTACCCTTACCCTTACCCTATACCCAATCCTAACTCTAACCCTAACCCTAACCCTAACCCTAACCCTAAACCTTACCCGTACCCTAACCTTAACCATAACCCTTACCCTAAACCTAACCCTAACCCTAACATTTACTCTTACCTTAACCGTAACCCAACCCTAACCCTTACCCTTACCCTATCGCTAATCCTAACCCTAACCCTAACCCTAACCCTAACCCTTACCCTAACCGTAACCCTAACCTTAACCCCAACTCTAAACCTAACCCTAACCCTAACCCTAAACCTTACCCTTACCCTAACCCAAACCATAACCCTAACGCTAACCCTAACCCTCACACTTACCTTACCCTAACCCTAACCCTTACCCTAACCCTAACCCTAACTCGAAATCCTAAACCTAACCCTTAACCTAACCCTAACCCTTAACCTAACCCTAACCCCTAACCCTAAGCCTTACCCTTACCCTAAGTCTCACTCTAACCCTAACCCGAACCCTAAACCTAAAACTTACCCTAATCCTAACCCTAACCCTTACCCTACCCTAACCTTAACCCTAACGCTAACCCTAACCCTAACCCTAAACCTAATGCATACCCTTACCCTAACCCTAACCTTAACCCTAACTCTAACCCTAACCCTAAACCTATCGATAACCCTTACTCTTATGTTAACCCTAACCCTAAACCCAACACTAAGCCTAACCCTAACCTTTACCCTTAACCTAAACCTAACCCTAACCCTAAACCTAACCCCTAACCCTAACCCTAACTCTAATCCTAACCCTAAACATTACCCTTATCCTAAACCTAACCCTAACCCTAACGCTAACACTTACCCTTACCATAACCCTAACCGTAACCCTAACCCTTACCCCAACCCTAAACTTAATCCTAACCCTAAATCTTACCCTTACCCTAACCCAAACCCTAACCCTAAAACTGACCCTAACCCCTAACCATTACCCTAACCCTAATTCTAACCCTAACCATAACCCTTTTCCTAACCGTAACCCTATCCCTAAACCGAAACCTAATCCTAAAACTAACCCTAACCCTAACCTTAACCCTAACCCTAACCCTAACCCTTACCCTAACTCTAACACTAATCCTAACCCTAACCCTTACCCTTACCCTAACCCTAAACCTAACCCTAACCCTAAACCTAACCCTAAACCTTACCCTTACCCCAACCCTATTCCTAACCCTAAAATTAACCCTAACCCTAACCCTAAACCTTACCCATACCCTAACGTTAACCCTAACCCTTACCCTAAACCTAACCCTAACCCTAACCCTAACCCTAACCCTAACTCTTACCCTAACCCCTAACTCTAACCCTCAACCCTAAACCTAACGCTTATCCTAACCCTAAACATTAACCTAACCCTCACCCTAACCATAACCCTTACCCTTACCCTAAGCCTAAATCTAACCCTAACCCGAACCCTAAACCTAACCGTTACCCTAATCCTAACCCTAAACCTTACCCTAACCCTTACCCTAACCCTAACCCTAATCCTAACCCTAAAACTTACCCTTACCCTATCTCTAATCCTAACCCTAAACCTAACCCTTATCCTAACCCTAACACTAACCCTAACCTTAACCTAACCCTAACACTAACCCAATCGCTAATCCTAACCCTTACCCTAACCCTAACACTAACCCTAACCCTTAACCCTAACCCTAACCCTAACCATAACCCTAACTCCTAACCCTAACCCTAAACCTTACCCTTATCCTAACCCTAACTCTAACCCTAACACTTACCCTAACCCCTACCCCAGCCCTAACCCTAACCCTAAACCTTACGCTAACCCTAAACCTCACCCCAACCCTTACCCTTACCCTAATCGTAACCCTAACCTTAACCCCAACCCTAAACCTAACCCTAACCCTAACCCAAACCCTTACCCTTACCCTAACCCTAACCATAACCCTAACGCTAACCCTAACCCTCACACTTACCTTACCCTAACCCTAACCCTTACCCTAACCATAACCCTAACCCGAAATCCTAAACCTAACCCTTAACCTAACCCTAACCCTTAACCTAACCCTAACCCTAACCCTAAGCCTTACCCTTACCCTAAGTCTCACTCTAACCCTAACCCGAACCCTAAACCTAAAACTTACCCTAATCCTAACCCTAACCCTTACCCCTACCCTAACCTTAACCCTAACGCTAACCCTAACCCTAACCCTAAACCTAATGCATACCCTTACCCTAACCCTAACCTTAACCCTAACTCTAACCCTAACCCTAAACCTATCGATAACCCTTACTCTTATGTTAACCCTAACCCTAAACCCAACACTAAGCCTAACCCTAACCTTTACCCTTAACCTAAACCTAACCCTAACCCTAAACCTAACCCCTAACCCTAACCCTAACTCTAATCCTAACCCTAAACATTACCCTTATCCTAAACCTAACCCTAACCCTAACGCTAACACTTACCCTTACATAACCCTAACCGTAACCCTAACCCTTACCCCAACCCTAAACTTAATCCTAACCCTAAATCTTACCCTTACCCTAACCCAAACCCTAACCCTAAAACTGACCCTAACCCCTAACCATTACCCTAACCCTAATTCTAACCCTAACCATAACCCTTTTCCTAACCGTAACCTATCCCTAAACCGAAACCTAATCCTAAAACTAACCCTAACCCTAACCTTAACCCTAACCCTAACCCTAACCCTTACCCTAACTCTAACACTAATCCTAACCCTAACCCTTACCCTTACCCTAACCCTAAACCTAACCCTAACCCTAAACCTAACCCTAAACCTTACCCTTACCCCAACCGTCTATTCCTAACCCTAAAATTAACCCTAACCCTAACCCTAAACCTTACCCATACCCTAACGTTAACCCTAACCCTTACCTACCTAACCCTAACCCTAACCCTAACCCTAACCCTAACTCTTACCCTAACCCTAACTCTAACCCTCAACCCTAAACCTAACGCTTATCCTAACCCTAAACATTAACCTAACCCTCACCCTAACCCTAACCCTTACCCTTACCCTAAGCCTAAATCTAACCCTAACCCGAACCCTAAACCTAACCGTTACCCTAATCCTAACCCTAAACCTTACCCTAACCCTTACCCTAACCCTAACCCTAATCCTAACCCTAAAACTTACCCTTACCCTATCTCTAATCCTAACCCTAAACCTAACCCTTATCCTAACCCTAACACTAACCCTAACCTTAACCTAACCCTAACACTAACCCAATCGCTAATCCTAACCCTTACCCTAACCCTAACACTAACCCTAACCCTTAACCCTAACCCTAACCCTAACCATAACCCTAACTCCTAACCCTAACCCTAAACCTTACCCTTATCCTAACCCTAACTCTAACCCTAACACTTACCCTAACCCCTACCCCAGCCCTAACCCTAACCCTAAACCTTACGCTAACCCTAAACCTCACCCCAACCCTTACCCTTACCCTAATCGTAACCCTAACCTTAACCCCAACCCTAAACCTAACCCTAACCCTAACCCAAACCCTTACCCTTACCCTAACCCTAACCATAACCCTAACGCTAACCCTAACCCTCACACTTACCTTACCCTAACCCTAACCCTTACCCTAACCATAACCCTAACCCGAAATCCTAAACCTAACCCTTAACCTAACCCTAACCCTTAACCTAACCCTAACCCTAACCCTAAGCCTTACCCTTACCCTAAGTCTCACTCTAACCCTAACCCGAACCCTAAACCTAAAACTTACCCTAATCCTAACCCTAACCCTTACCCTACCCTAACCTTAACCCTAACGCTAACCCTAACCCTAACCCTAAACCTAATGCATACCCTTACCCTAACCCTAACCTTAACCCTAACTCTAACCCTAACCCTAAACCTATCGATAACCCTTACTCTTATGTTAACCCTAACCCTAAACCCAACACTAAGCCTAACCCTAACCTTTACCCTTAACCTAAACCTAACCCTAACCCTAAACCTAACCCCTAACCCTAACCCTAACTCTAATCCTAACCCTAAACATTACCCTTATCCTAAACCTAACCCTAACCCTAACGCTAACACTTACCCTTACCATAACCCTAACCGTAACCCTAACCCTTACCCCAACCCTAAACTTAATCCTAACCCTAAATCTTACCCTTACCCTAACCCAAACCCTAACCCTAAAACTGACCCTAACCCCTAACCATTACCCTAACCCTAATTCTAACCCTAACCATAACCCTTTTCCTAACCGTAACCCTATCCCTAAACCGAAACCTAATCCTAAAACTAACCCTAACCCTAACCTTAACCCTAACCCTAACCCTAACCCTTACCCTAACTCTAACACTAATCCTAACCCTAACCCTTACCCTTACCCTAACCCTAAACCTAACCCTAACCCTAAACCTAACCCTAAACCTTACCCTTACCCCAACCCTATTCCTAACCCTAAAATTAACCCTAACCCTAACCCTAAACCTTACCCATACCCTAACGTTAACCCTAACCCTTACCCTAAACCTAACCCTAACCCTAACCCTAACCCTAACCCTAACTCTTACCCTAACCCTAACTCTAACCCTCAACCCTAAACCTAACGCTTATCCTAACCCTAAACATTAACCTAACCCTCACCCTAACCCTAACCCTTACCCTTACCCTAAGCCTAAATCTAACCCTAACCCGAACCCTAAACCTAACCGTTACCCTAATCCTAACCCTAAACCTTACCCTAACCCTTACCCTAACCCTAACCCTAATCCTAACCCTAAAACTTACCCTTACCCTATCTCTAATCCTAACCCTAAACCTAACCCTTATCCTAACCCTAACACTAACCCTAACCTTAACCTAACCCTAACACTAACCCAATCGCTAATCCTAACCCTTACCCTAACCCTAACACTAACCCTAACCCTTAACCCTAACCCTAACCCTAACCATAACCCTAACTCCTAACCCTAACCCTAAACCTTACCCTTATCCTAACCCTAACTCTAACCCTAACACTTACCCTAACCCCTACCCCAGCCCTAACCCTAACCCTAAACCTTACGCTAACCCTAAACCTCACCCCAACCCTTACCCTTACCCTAATCGTAACCCTAACCTTAACCCCAACCCTAAACCTAACCCTAACCCTAACCCAAACCCTTACCCTTACCCTAACCCTAACCATAACCCTAACGCTACCCCTAACCCTCACACTTACCCTTACCCTAACGCTAACCCTAACCCTAACCCTACCTGTAACCCTAAACCTAACCCTATCACTAACTCTTACCCTTACCCTAACCCTAACCCTAACCATAACTCTAAACCTAACCCTGACCCTATACCTAACCCTTCCCCTTACGCTAACAATAACCCTAAACCTAACACTAACCCTAACCCTTTTCTTTACCCTAAACCTAAACCTAACCCTAACCCTAACCTTAACCCCAAACCCTAATCCTAATCCTAACCCTAAAGCTTACACTTATCCTAAACATAACCCTAACCCTAACCCTAACACTTACCCTTACCATAATCCTAAACCTAACCCTAAACCTTACCCTAACCCTAACCCTAAACCTAACCCTCTTACACTGACTCTAACCCTAACCCTAAAACTAACCCTAACCCCTAACCCTAACCCTAACCATAATTCTAAACCTAACCCCTACACTTATCCTAACCCTAACCCTATCCCTAACCCTAACCCTAACCCTAAAACTAACCCTAACCCTAAACTTAACCCTAACCCAAACCCTAACCCTTACCCTAACCCTAACACTAATCCTAACCCTAACCCTTACCCTTACCCTAACCCTAACCCTAATCATAAAACTAACCCTAAACCTAAACTTAACTCTAAACCTTACTCTCACGCTAACTCTAACGCTAACCTAAACCTAACCCTAAACCTAACCCTAACCCTTAACCTTACCCTAACCATAACCCTAACCCTTACACAAACCCTAAACCTAACCCTAACCCTAACATTAACACTTACCCTAACCCTAAGCCTAACCCTCACCCATACCCTAACCCTCACCCTAACCCTAACCCTTACCCTCACCCTAACCATAACACCTAACCCTAAACTTTAACCTAACCCTAAACCTAACCATAACCCTTACCCTTACCCTAACCCTAAACCTAACTCTAACCCTAATCCATAACCTAACCCTCAACCTTACCCTAACCATAAACATAACGCTTACCCTAACCCTAACCCTTACCCTAAACCTAACCCTAACGTTAACCCTAACCCTAACCCTTACCCTTATCCTAACACTAACCCTAAACCTAACCCTAAAACAAACCCTAACCCTAACTCTTACCCTTACCCTAAACCTAACCCTAAACTTAACCCTAACCCTAACCCTAACTGCTAACCCTAAACTTATCCTTATTCTAACCCTAAACATAACACTTACCCTTACCCTCAACCCTACCATAACACTAACCCTAACCATAACCCTTACCCTAACCCTAAGAATAACCCTTACCCTAAACCTAAACCTAACCCTAATCCTAAACCTAACCCTTACCCTAACCCCAATCCTAACCCTAACCGTAAACCTAAAACTTACCCTTACCCTAAACCCCACCCTAAACCTTACCCTAAACCTAACCCTAACCCTAACCTTAACCCTTACCCTTACCTTAACCCTAACCCTAACCCTAAACTTATCCTTATTCTAACCCTAAACCTAACACTTACCCTTACCCTAACCCCTACCATAACACTAATCCTAACCATAACCCTTACCCTAACCCTAAGAATAACCCTTACCCTAAACCTAAACCTAACCCTAATCCTAAACCTAACCCTTACCATAACCCCAATCCTAACCCTAACCGTAAACCTTAAACTTACCCTTACCCTAAACCCCACCCTAAACCTTACCCTAAAGCTAACCCTAACCCTAACCCTAACACTAACACTAACCCTAACACATACCCTTACTGTAACCCTAACCCTAACCCTAACCTTAACCCTAAACCTAACCGTAACCATAACCCTAACCCTAACCCTAACCCTTACCCTAACCCTTACCCTAACCCCAACCCTTAACCTTACGCTCACCCTCACCATAACCGTAACCTTAACCCCAAACCTAAACCTGACAGTAACCCTAACCCTAAGCCCTAATCCTAACCCTAACGCTAATCCTAACCCTAAACCTTACCCTTATCCTAAACCTAACCCTAACCCTAACCATAACACTTACCCTTACATAACCCTAACCCTAAACCTAACCCTTACAATAACCCTAACCTAATCCTAACCCTAACTCTCACCCTTACCCTAACCCTAACCCTAACCCTAACACTAATTCTAACCCTAACCCTTACCCTTATCCTAACCCTAACCCTATCCCTAACCCTAACCCTAACCCTAAAACTAACGCTAACCCTAAACTTAACCCTAACCCAAAACCTAACCCTTACCCTAACCCTAACGCTAATGCTAACCCTAACCCTTACCTTAACCCTTACCCTAACCCCAACCCTTAACCTTACCCTTATCCTAATGCTAACCCTATCCCTAACCCTAACCCTAACCCTAAAACTAACGCTAACCCTAAACTTAACCCTAACCCAAACCCTAACCCTAAACCTAACCCTAAAACTAATGCTAACCCTAACCTTAACCCTAACCCAAACCCTAACCTTTACCCTAACACTAATGCTAACCATAACCCTTACCCTAAACCTAAGCCTAATCCTAAAACTAACCCTAAACCTAACCTTAACCCTAACCCTTACCCTTACCCTAATCCTAATCCTAACCCTAAACCTAACCCTAAACCTAACCCTAACCCTTACCCTTACCCTAACCCTAACCCTCACCCTAACCCTTACCCTAACCCTAAACCTAACCCTAACCCTAACATTATCACTTACCCTAACCCTAACCCTAACCCTAACCCTTAACCTAACCCTAACCATAACCCTAACCCTAACCCCTGACCCTAACCCTTAACCTAACCCTAACCCTTCCCCTTACCCGAACCCTAAACCTATCACTTACCCTTAGCCTAACCCTAACCATTACCCTAACCCTAATCCTAACCCTTACACTTACCCTAACCCTAACCTCTAAACCTAACCTAAACCCTAACCCTAACCCTTACCCTAACCCTCACCCTAACCTTAACTCTAAAGTTAACCTTTAACCTAACACTAACCCTTGCTCTTACCCTAACCCTAACCCTAAAACAAACCCTAACCCTAACCCTATCCCTCACCTTAACCCTAACCCTAACCCTAACCCTATCCCTAACCATTACCATTACCCTAACCCTAACCCTAAACCTAACACTAACACTAACCCTAACCCTAACTCTTAACTTTACCCTAAACCCTAAACCTAACCCTAACCCTAAACCTAACTCTAACCACTAACCATAACCCTAACCCTAACCCTAACCCTTACCCTTACCCTTATCCTAAACCTAACCCTAACCATAAACCTAACTCTAACCCTTACCCTTACCTTAAATCTAACCATAACCCTTACCCTTACCCTAACGCTAACCCTAACCCTAACCTTAACCCTAACTCTAAACCTTCCCCTTACCCTTACCCTAAACCTAACCCTAACTCTAACCTAAACCTAACCCTAACCCTAAACCTAAACCTTGCCCATACCCTAACCTTAACCCTAACCCGTACCCTAACCCTAACCCTAAACCTAACCCTTAGTCTTAACATAACTCTAACCCCAACCCTAACCCTTACCCTTACCATATCGCTAATCCTAACCCTAACCCTAACCCTTACCCTTACCCTAATCCTAAACATAACCCTAACCCTAAACCTAACTCTTGCCCTTACCCTAACCCTTACCCTAACCCTAACCCCAACCCTAAACCTAAACCTTAACCTTACACTAAACCTAACCCTAAACCTTACCGTAACCATAACACTAACAATAACCCTAACCCTTACCTTAACCGTAATCCTAACCCTTACCCTTACCCTAACGCTAACCCTAACCCTACCCTTAACCCTAACCCTAACCCTACCCCTTACCCTTACCCTAAACCTAACCCTAACTCTTACCCTAACCCTAACCCTAAACCTAACCCTAACCCTAAACCTTACCCTAAACCTAATCATAACCCTTACCTTAAACATAACCCTTACCCTAACCCTAACCCTAACCCTAACCCTAACCTTAACTCTAACCCTAACCCTAAACCTTACCCATACCCTAACCCTAACCTTAAACCTAACCCTAACCCTGACCCTAACCCTACCCTTACCCTTACCTTAACCCTAACCCTGACCCTAACCCTTACCCTTACCCTAACGCTAACCCTAACCCTAACCATAATTCTAAACCTAACCCCTACCCTTATCCTAACCCTAACCCTATTCCTAAC
The DNA here is from genome assembly GCF_031878675.1 of Megascapheus bottae. Taxonomy (NCBI): domain Eukaryota; kingdom Metazoa; phylum Chordata; class Mammalia; order Rodentia; family Geomyidae; genus Megascapheus; species Megascapheus bottae. The sequence goes on from NW_028327491.1 coordinate 111,034, forward strand.
CCTAACCCTAACCCTAAAACTAACCCTAACCCTAAACTTAACCCTAACCCAAACCCTAACCCTTACCCTAACCCTAACACTAATCGTAACCCTAACCCTTACCCTTACCCTACCCCTAACCCTAATCCTAAAACTAACCCTAAACCTAAACTTAACTCTAACACTTACCCTCACCCTAACTCTAACGCTAACCTAAACCTAACCCTAAACCTAACCCTAACCCTTACCCTTACCCTAACCATAACCCTAACCCTTACACAAACCCTAAACCTAACCCTAACCCTAACATTAACACTTACCCTAACCCTAACCCTAACCCTCACCCATACCCTAACCCTCACCCTAACCCTAACCCTTACCCTCACCCTAACCATAACACCTAACCCTAAACTTTAACCTAACCCTAAACCTAACCATAACCCTTACCCTTACCCTAACCCTAAACCTAACTCTAACCCTAACCCATAACATAACCCTCAACCTTACCCTAACCATAAACATAACGCTTACCCTAACCCTAACCCTTACCCTAAACCTAACCCTAACCTTTACCCTAACCCTAACCCTTACCCTTATCCTAACACTAACCCTAAACCTAACCCTAAAACTAACCCTAACCCTAACTCTTACCCTTACCCTAAACCTAACCCTAAACCTAACCCTAACCCTAACCCTAACTGCTAACTCTGAACTTATCCTTATTCTAACCCTAAACCTAACACTTACCCTTACCCTAACCCCTACCATAACACTAACCCTAACCATAACCCTTACCCTAACCCTAAGAATAACCCTTACCCTAAACCTAAACCTAACCCTAATCCTAAACCTAACCCTTACCCTAACCCCAATCCTAACCCTAACCGTAAACCTAAAACTTACCCTTACCCTAAACCCCACCCTAAACCTTACCCTAAACCTAACCCTAACCCTAACCTTAACCCTTACCCTTACCTTAACCCTAACCCTAACCCTAAACTTATCCTTATTCTAACGCTAAACCGAACACTTACCCTTACCCTAACCCCTACCATAACACTAATCCTAACCATAACCCTTACCCTAACACTAAGAATAACCCTTACCCTAAACCTAAACCTAACCCTAATCCTAAACCTAACTCCTACCCTAACCCCAATCCTAACCCTAACCGTAAACCTAAAACTTACCCTTACCCTAAACCCCACCCTAAACCTTACCCTAAAGCTAACCCTAACCCTAACCCTAACCCTAACACTAACCCTAACACATACCCTTACTGTAACCCTAACCCTAACCCTAACCTTAACCCTAAACCTAACCGTAACCATAACCCTAACCCTAACCCTAACCCTTACCCTAACCCTTACCCTAACCCCAACCCTTAACCTTACGCTCACCCTAACCCTAACCGTAACCTTAACCCCAAACCTAAACCTAACCGTAACCCTAAACCTAAGCCCTAATCCTAACCCTAACGCTAATCCTAACCCTAAACCTTACCCTTATCCTAAACCTAACCCTAACCCTAACCATAACACTTACCCTTACATAACCCTAACCCTAAACCTAACCCTTACAATAACCCTAACCTAATCCTAACCCTAACTCTCACCCTTACCCTAACCCTAACCCTAACACTAACACTAATTCTAACCGTAACCCTTACCCTTATCCTAACCCTAACCCTATCCCTAACCCTAACCCTAACCCTAAAACTAACGCTAACCCTAACCTTAACCCTAACCCAAACCCTAACCCTTACCATAACCCTAACGCTAATGCTAACCCTAACCCTTACCTTAACCCTTACCCTAACCCCAACCCTTAACCTTACGCTCATCCTAACCCTAACCTTAACCTTAACCCCAAACCTAAACCTAACCTTAACCCTAACCCTAACCCCTAAACCTAACCCTAACCATAATCCTAACCCTAAGCCTTACCCTTATCCTAAAACTAACCCTAACTCTAACCCTAACACTTACCCTTACCATAACCCTAACCCTAACAGTAACCCTTACAATAACCCTAACCCTAATCCTAACCCTAACACTTACCCTTACCCTAACCCTAACCCTAACCCTAACCCTAATTCTAACCCTAATCCTTACCCTTATCCTAACCCTAACCCTATCCCTAACCCTAAACCTAACCCTAAAACTAATGCTAACCCTAACCTTAACCCTAACCCAAACCCTAACCTTTACCCTAACCCTAACACTAATGCTAACCATAACCCTTACCCTAAACCTAAGCCTAATTCTAAAACTAACCCTAAACCTAACCTTAACCCTAACCCTTACCCTTACCCTAATCCTAATCCTAACCCTAAACCTAACCCTAAACCTAACCCTAACCCTTACCCTTACCCTAACCCTAACCCTCACCCTAACCCTTACCCTAACCCTAAACCTAACCCTAACCCTAACATTAACACTTACCCTAACCCTAACCCTAACCCTAACCCTTAACCTAACCCTAACCATAACCCTAACCCTAACCCCTGACCCTAACCCTTAACCTATCCCTAACCCTTACCCTTACCCGAACCCTAAACCTATCACTTACCCTTAGCCTAACCCTAACCATTACCCTAACCCTAATCCTAACCCTTACCCTTACCCTAACCCTAACTCTAAACCTAACCTAAACCCTAACCCTAACCCTTACCCTAACCCTCACCCTAACCTTAACTCTAAAGTTAACCCTTAACCTAACACTAACCCTTGCTCTTACCCTAACCCTAACCCTAAAACAAACCCTAACCCTAACCCTATCCCTAACCTTAACCCTAACCCTAACCCTAACCCTATCCCTAACCCTTACCATTACCCTAACCCTAACCCTAAACCTAACACTAACCCTAACCCTAACCCTAACTCTTAACTTTACCCTAACCCTAAACCTGACCCTAACCCTAAACCTAACTCTAACCACTAACCCTAACCCTAACCCTAACCCTAACCCTTACCCTTACCCTTATCCTAACCCTAACCCTAACCATAACCCTAACTCTAACCCTTACACTTACCTTAACTCTAACCATAACCCTTACCCTTACCCTAACGCTAACCCTAACCCTAACTTTAACACTAACTCTAAACCTTCCCCTTCCCCTTACCCTAAACCTAACCCTAACTCTAACCTAAACCTAACCCTAACCCTAACCCTAAACCTAAACCTTACCCATACCCTAACCTTAACCCTAACCCTTGCCCTAACCCTAACCCTAAACCTAACCCTTAGTCTTAACATAACTCTAACCCCAACCCTAACCCTTACCCTTACCATATCGCTAATCCTAACCCTAACCCTAACCCTTACCCTTACCCTAATCCTAAACATAACCCTAACCCTAAACCTAACTCTTGCCCTTACCCTAACCCTAACCCTAACCCTAACCCCAACCCTAAACCTAAACCTTAACCTTACACTAAACCTAACCCTAAACCTTACCCTAACCATAACACTAACAATAACCCTAACCCTTACCTTAATCGTAATCCTAACCCTTACCCTTACCCTAACGCTAACCCTAACCCTAACCTTAATCCTAACCCTAACCCTACCCCCTTACCCCTCACCCTAAACCTATCCCTAACTCTTACCCTAACCCTAACCCTAAACCTAACCCTAACCCTAAACCTTACCCTAAACCTAATCATAACCCTTACCCTAAACATAACCCTTACCCTAACCCTAACCCTAACCCTAACCCTAACCTTAACTCTAACCCTAACCCTAAACCTTACCCTTACCCTAACCCTAACCCTAAACCTAACATTAACCCTAACCGTAACCCTACCCTTACCCTTACCTTAACCTAACCCTAACCCTTACCCTTACCCTTACCCTAACGCTAACCCTAACCCTAAACCTAAGCCTAACACTAACCCTAACACATACCCTTACTCTAACCCTAACCCTAATCCTAACCCTAACCCTAAACCTAATCGTAACCCTAACCCTAACCCTAAACCTAACCCTTACCCTAACCCTAACCCTAACCCCAACCCTTAACCTTACGCTCACCCTAACCCTAACCTTAACCTAAACCCCAGGCCTAAACCTAACCCTAACCCTAACCCTTATCCTTACCCTAACCCTAACTCTAATGCTTACCCTAACATTACCTTAACCCTAACCATTATCCTTACCCTAACCCTAACCCTAACCCTAAACCTAACCCTAACACTTATCCTTACCCTAACCCTCACCCTAACCCTAAACCTTACCCTTACCCTTACCCTTACCCTTACCCTAACACTAACTCTAACCTTAACCATAACCCTAACCCTAACCCTTAATCTAACACTAACACTAAACCTAATCCGAACCCTAACCCTATCCATAACTCTAACTCTTATCCTTACCCTAACACTAACCCTAAACTAATCTTAACCATAACCCCTAACCCTAACCGTAACCCTAACCCTACCATAACCCTTACCCTTACCCTAACCCTAACCTTAATACTAACCCTTTCCCTAACCCTAACCCTTACCCTAACCCTAACCCTAACCTTACCCTAACCCTAACCCTAACCCTTACCCTTTCCCTTACCCTAACGCTAACCCTAACCCTAAACCTAAGCCTAACACTAACCCTAACACATACCCTTACTCTAACCCTAACCCTAATCCTAACCCTAACCCTAAACCTAATCGTAACCCTAACCCTAACCCTAAACCTAACCCTTACCCTAACCCTAACCCTAACCCCAACCCTTAACCTTACGCTCACCCTAACCCTAACCTTAACCTAAACCCCAGGCCTAAACCTAACCCTAACCCTAACCCTTATCCTTACCCTAACCCTAACTCTAACGCTAACCCTAACATTACCTTAACCCTAACCCTTATCCTTACCCTAACCCTAACCCTAACCCTAAACCTAACCCTAACACTTATCCTTACCCTAACCCTCACCCTAACCCTAAACCTTACCCTTACCCTTACCCTAACACTAACTCTAACCTTAACCATAACCCTAACCCTAACCCTTAATCTAACACTAACACTAAACCTAATCCGAACCCTAACCCTATCCATGACTCTAACTCTTATCCTTACCCTAACACTAACCCTAAACTAATCTTAACCATAACCCCTAACCCTAACCGTAACCCTAACCCTACCATAACCCTTACCCTTACCCTAACCCTAACCTTAATACTAACCCTTTCCCTAACCCTAACCCTTACCCTAACCCTAACCCTAACCTTACCCTAACCCTAACCCTTACCCTTTCCCTAACCCTAACCCTTACCCTTAACCTAAACGTAAACCTAAACCTAAACCTAGCCCTAACCCTAACTCTAACACTAACCCTTACCCAATACCCTAACCCAAACCCTAAACCTAACGCGAACCCTAACCCTAAACCTAACCCTTACCCTTACCCTAACACTAACCCTAAACCTAACCTAACCCTAGCACCTAACCCTAACCCTAACCCTAACCATTACCCTTACCTTAACCGTAACCCTAACCCTAACACTTACCCTCAGACTAACCCTAACTCTAACCCTTACCCTAACCCTAACTCTAACCCTAAACTTAACCCAAATACTAAACCTAACCCTAACCCTTACCCAACCCTAAACCTAACCCTAAAAATTACACTTACCCTAACTCTAATCCTAACCCTAACACTACCCCTTATCCTAACCCTAACCCTAACCCTAACCCTTAACCTAACCATAACACATACACTACCCCCCTAACCCTAACCCTTACCCGAACACTAACACTAACACTAACAACTAACCCTAACCCTAACCCTAACCCTCACCCTAACCCCTAACCCTAACCCTAACCCTTAACCTTATCCTAACCCTAACCCAAACCCTAACACTTACCCTAACCACTACCATAACCCTAACCCTAACCCTAACCCTTACCCTAATCCTAATCCTAACACTAACCCTTACCCTTACCCTAACCCTAAACCTAACCCTAATACTAACCCTAACCCTAACCCTTACCCTTACCCTTACCCTAATCCTAACCCTAACCCTAACCCTAACCCTTACTCTTACCCTAACGCTAATCCTAACCCTAACCCTAACCCTAACCCTTACCCGTACCCTAACCCTAACCCAACCCCTAACGCTAACCCTAACCATAACAATTACACTTAGCCTAACCCTAACCATTACCCTAACCCTGACCCTAACCCTTACCCTTAACCTAACCCTAACTCTAAACCTAAACCAAACCCTAACCCTAACCCTTACCCTAACCCTAACCCTAACCCTAACCCTTACCCTTACCCTAAACCTAACTCTAAACCTAATCCTAACCCTAACACTAACCCTTACCCTTACCCTAACCCTAACCCTAAATCTAACCCTAACCCTAACCCTAACCCTAACCACTAACCCTAACCCTAACCCTTATCCTTATTCTAACCCTAACCCTAACACTTACATTTACCCTAACCCCTACCCTAACGCTTACCCTAACCCTAACCCTTACCCTAACCCTATCCCGATCCCTTACCCTTACCCTAACCCTAAACCTAACCCTAACCCTAACCCTAACCCTTACCCTTTCCCTAACCCCAATCCTAACCCTAACCGTAAAACTAAACCTTACCCTTACCCTAAACCTAACCCTAACACTTACCCTAAACCTAACCCTAACCCTAACCATTAACCTTACCTTAATCCTAACCCTAACCCTACACCTTACCCTTACCTTAACGCTAACCCTAACCCTAACCCTAAGCCTAACACTAACCCTAACACATACCCTTACTCTAACCCTAACCCTAACCCTAACCTAACCCTTACCCTAACCCTAACTCTATCCCCAACCCTTAACCTTACGCTCACCCTAACCCTAACCTTAACCTTAACCTCAACCGTAAACCTAACCCTAACCCTAACCCTTACCCTTACCGTAACCCTAACCTTAAACCTAACCCTTACCCTTACCCTAACCCTAAACCTAACCCTATCCCTAACCCTAACCCAACCCCTAACCCTAAACTTAACTCTAACCCTAACCCTAACCCTTACCCTTACCCTAATACTAACCATAAACCTAACAGAAACCCTAACCCTAACCCTAGCCCTTACCCATACCCTAACCCTAACCCTAAAACAAACCCTAACCCTAACCCTAACCCTAACACCTGACCCTAACCCTAACCCTATCCCTTAAACTTACCCTAACCCTAACCATAACCATAACCCTAACACTTACCCTAACCCTAACCCTAACCCTAACACTTACCCTTACCCTAACCCTAACCCTAACCTTAACCCCAACCCTAACACTAACCCTAACCCTAACCCTAAAACTTACCCTTACCCTAACGCTAACCCTAACCCTAACCCTTACCCTAAACCTAACCCTAACCCTAACCCTAACCATTAACCTTATCTTAACCCTAACACTAAACCTAACCCTTACCTTACCCTAACGCTAACCCTAAGTGCCTAACCCTAACCCTAAACCCAACCCTTAATCTTACGCTCACCCTAACTCTAACCTTAACCTTAACCCCAACCCTAAACCTAACCCTAAACCTACCCCTTACCCTTACCCTAACCCTAACCCTAAACCTAAACCTAAACCTAACCCTAACCCTTACCCTTACCCTAATCCTAACCCTAACCTAAACATAACCCTAACCTTAACCCTAAACTTTACCCTTACCCTAACCCTAACCCTAACCCTAAATCTAACCCTAACCCTAACCAAACCGTTACCCTTACCCTAACCCTAACCCTAAACCTAACCCTAACCCTTACCCTTACCGTCACCCTAACCCTAAACTTAACCGTAACCCTAACGCTAACCCTAACACTACCTTAACCTAACCCTTATCCTTACCCTAATCCTAACCCTAAACCTAAACCTACCCCTACCACTTACCATAACTGTAACCCTCACCCTAACCCTAACCCTTACCCTTACCCTTACCTAACCCTTAATCTAACCCTAACACTAAACATAATCCGAACCCTAACCTTATCCATAACCCTAACTCTTATCCTTACCCTAACACAGACCCTAAACTAACCTTAACCATAACCCTAACCCTAACCGAAACCCTAAACCCTACCCTAACCCTTACCCTTACCCTACCCCTAACCTTAATACTAACCCTAACCCTAAACCTTACCCTAACCATAACCATAACCCTAATCCTTACCCTAACCCTAAACTAACCCTTACCCTTTCCCTAACCCTTAACCCTAACCCTAACCCTTACACTTAACCTAACCGTAAACCTAATCCTAACCCTTAATCTAACCGTAACCGTAACCCTTACCCTTACCCTAACCCAAACCCTAAGCCTAACGCGAACCCTAACAATAATCCTAACCCTTACCCTTACCCTAACCCTAACCCTAACCCTAACCCTAACCCTTACCCTTACCTTAACCGTAACCCTATCCCTGACACTTACCCTAAGCCTAACTCTAACCCTAAACCTTACCCTACCCCTAACCCTAACCCTAACCTTAACGCCAACGCTAAACCTAACCCTAACCCTTACCCTAACCCTAAACCTAACCCTAAAAATTACACTTACCCTAACTCTAACCCTAACCCTAACACTAACCCTTATACTAACCCTAACCCTAAACCTAACCCTTAACCTAACCATAACACTAACACTAACCCCTAACCCTAACCCTTACCCGAACACTAACACTAACACTAACACCTAACCCTAACTGTAACCCTAACCCCTAACCCTAACCCTAATCCTAACCCTTACCCTTATCCTAATCCTAACCCCAACCCTAACACTTACCCTAACCCCTACCATTACCCTAACCCTAACCCTTACCTTAACCCTAACTCTAACCCTTAACCTTACCCTAACCCTAACCCTAACCGTAATAATAACCCTAACCCTAACCCTAACCCTTACCCTTACCCTAACCCTAATACTAACTCTAACCCTAACCCTTACCCTTACCCTTACCATATCCTAACCCTAACCCTAACTCTAACCCTTAACTTAACCATAACCCTAACCCTAAACCCTTACCCTAAACCTAACCCTAACACTAAGCCTTACCCTAACCCTAACCTTAACCCTAACGCTAACCCTAACCCTAACCCTAACCCTTACTCTTACCCTAACGTAACCCTAACCCTAACCCTAACCCTAACCCTTACCCGTACGCTAACCCTAAACCAACCCCTAACACTAACCCTAACCATAACACTTACACTTAGCCTAACCCTAACCTGTACCCTAACCCTAACCCTAACCCTTACCCTTACCCTAACCCTAACTCTAACCTAAACCAAACCCTAACCCTAACCCTTACCCTAACCCTAACCCTAACCCTAACCCTTACCCTTACCCTAAACCTAACCCTCAAGCTAATCCTAACCCTAACACTAACCCTTACCCTTACCCTAACCCTAACCCTAAACCTAACCCTAACCCTAACCCTAAACCTAACCCTTACCCTAAACCTAAACCTAAACCTAACCCTAACCCTAACCCTAACCACTAACCCTAACCCTAACCCTTATCCTTATTCTAACCCTAACCCTAACACTTACATTTACCCTAACCCCTACCCCAACGCTTACCCTAACCCTAACCCTTACCCTAACCCTATCCCGAACCCTTCCCTTACCCTAATCCTAAACCTAACCCTAACCTAACCCTAACCCTTACCCTTTCCCTAACCCCAATCCTAACCCTTACCGTAAAACTAAACCTTACCCTTACCCTAAACCTAACCCTTACCCTTACCCTAAACCTAACCCTAACCCTAACCATTAACCTTACCTTAATCCTAACCCTAACCCTACCCCTTACCCTTACCTTAACGCTAACCCTAACCCTAAGCCTAAGCCTAACACTACCCTAACACATACCCTTACTCTAACCCTAACCCTAACCCTAACCTAACCCTTACCCTAACCCTAACTCTAACCCCAAACCTTAACCTTACGCTCACCCTAACCCTAACCTTAAACTTAACCTCAACCGTAAACCTAACCCTAACCCAAACCCTTACCCTTACCGTAACCCTAACCTTAAACTAACCCTTACCCTTACCCTAACCCTAAACCTAACCCTATCCCTAACCCTAACCCAACCCCTAACCCTAAACTTAACTCTAACCCTAACCCTAACCCTTACCCTTACCCTAATCCTAACCATAAACCGAACAGGAACCCTAACCCTAACCCTAGCCTTACCCATAACCCTAACCCTAACCCTAAAAAAAACCCTAACCCTAACCCTATCACTAACACCTGACCCTAACCCTAACCCTAACCCTTAAACTTACCCTAACCCTAACCCTAACCATAACACTAACACTTACCCTAACCCTAACCCTAACCCTAACACTTACTCTTACCCTAAACCCTAACCCTAACCTTAACCCCAACCCTAACACTAACCCTAACCCTTACCCTAACCCTAAAACTTACCCTTACCCTAACGCTAACCCTAACCCTAACCCTTAACCTAAACCTAACCCTAACCCTAACCATTAACCTTATCTTAACCCTAACCCTAAACCTAACCCTTACCCTTACCCTAACGCTAACCCTAAGCCTAACCCTAATCCTAACCCCAACCCTTAATCTTACGCTCACCCTAACCCTAACCTTAACCTTAACCCAAACCCTAAACCTAACCCTAAACCTATCCCTTACCCTTACCCTAACCCTAACCCTAAACCTAAACCTAAACCTAACCCTAACCCTTACCCTTACCTTAATCCTAACCCAAACCCTAAACATAACCCTAACCTTAACCCTAAACTTTACCCTTACCCTAACCCTAACCCTAACCCTAACCCTAAATCTAACCCTAACCCTAACCAAACCGTTACCCTTACCCTAACCCTAACCCTAAACCTAACCCTAACCCTTACCCTTACCGTCACCCTAACCCTAAACTTAACCGTAACCCTAACGCTAACCCTAAAACTACCTTAACCCTAACCCTTATCCTTACCCTAATCCTAACCCTAAACCTAAACCTACCCCTAACACTTACCATAACCGTAAACCTCACCCTAACCCTAACCCTTACCCTTACCCTTACCTAACCCTTAATCTAACCCTAACACTAAACATAATCCGAACCCTAACCATATCCATAACCCTAACTCTTATCCTTACCCTAACACAGACCCTAAACTAACCTTAACCATACCCCTAACCCTAACCGAAACCCTAACCCTACCCTAACCCCTTACCCTTACCCTAACCCTAACCTTAATACTAACCCTAACCCTAACCCTAAACCTTACCCTAAACCTAACCATAACGCTAATCCTTACCCTAAGCCTAAAGTAACCCTTACCCTTTCCTAAGCCTAACCCTAACCCTAACCCTAACCCTTACACTTACCCTAACTGTAAACCTAATCCTAACCCTTAATCTAACCGTAACCGTAACCCTTACACTTACCCTAACCCAAACCCTAAGCCTAACGCGAACCCTAACAATAATCCTAACCCTTACCTTACCCTAACCCTAACCCTAAACCTAACCCTAACCCTAGCACCTAACCGTAACCCTAACCCTTACCCTTACCTTAACCGTAACCTAACCCTGACACTTACCCTAAGCCTAACTCTAACCCTAAACCTTACCCTACCCCTAACCCTAACCCTAACCTTAACGCCAACGCTAAACCTAACCCTAAAAATTACACTTACCCTAACTCTAACCCTAACCCTAACACTAACCCTTATACTAACCCTAACCCTAACCCTAACCCTTAACCTAACCATAACACTAACACTAACCCCTAACCCTAACCCTTACCCGAACACTAACACTAATGCTAACCCCTAACCCTAACCGTAACCCTAACCCCTAACCCTAACCCTAATCCTAACCCTTACCCTTATCCTAACCCTAACCCCAACCCTAACACTTACCCTAACCCCTACCATTACCCTAACCCTAACCTAACCCTAATAATAACCCTAACCTTAACCCTTACCCTTACCCTAACCTAAACCTAACCCTAATACTAACTCTAACCCTAATCCTTACCCTTACCCTTACCATAATCTAACCCTAACCCTAACCCTTAACTTAACCATTACCCTAACCCTAACCCTTACCCTAAACCTAACCCTAACACTAAGCCTTACCCTAACCCTAACCTTAACCCTAACGCTAACCCTACCCTAACCCTAACCCTAATCCTTACCCTTACCCTAACCCTAACCCTAACCCTAACCCTAACCCTATCCCTAACCCTTACCCTTATGCTAACCCTAACCCTAAACCTAACACTAACCCTAACCCTAACCCTAACCCGAACCTTAACCCTAACCCTAATCCTAACCCTTACCCTAACCCTAACCCTAACCCTAACCCTAACCCTTACCCTTACCCTTACCCTTACCCTAAACCTAATCCTAAACCTAACCATAACCCTAACCCTAACACTATCCCGTAACCCTAACACTAACCCTAACCCTTATCCTTATTCTAACCCTAACCCTAACACTTACCCTTACACTAACCCCTACCCTAACCCTAACCCTAACCCTTACCCTAAACCTAACCCTAACCCTAACCCTAACCCTCACCCTTACCGTTACCTTAACCCTAACCCTAACCCTAACCCTTACCATTACAATAACGCTAACACCTAACCCTAACACTAACCCTAACACATACCCTTACTCTAACTCTTACCCTAACCCTAACCGTAACACTAAACCTAACCGTAACCCTAAAACTAACCCTAAACTTAACCCTTACCCTAAGCCAAACCCTAACCCCAACCTTATCCTTACGCTCAACCTAACCCTAACCTTAATCTTAACCCCAACCTTAAACCTAACCCTGACGCTAACCCTTACCCTTACCCTAACCCTAACCCTAAACCTAACCCTAACCCTAACCCTAACACTTACCCTAAGCCTAACCCTAATCCTACCCCTAACTCTAAACATAACCCTAAACCTTACCCTAACCTTTACACTTACCCTAACCCTAACCCTAACCCTAACCTAACCTAACCCTTAATCTAACCGTAACCCTCACTCTAACCCTAATCCTTAACCTTACCCTAACCCTAACCCTAACCCTAACCTTAACCATAACCCTAACCCTAACCCTTAATCTAACCCTAACCCTAAACCTAATCTGAACCCTAACCCATTCCCTAACCCTAACTCTAATCCTTACCCTAACACTATCCTAAACTAACCTTAACCGTATCCCCTAACCCTAACTGTAACCCTAACCCTAACCATAACCCTAACCCTAACCTAAAACCTTACCCTTAACCTTACACTAAACCTAACCTTAATACTAACTTTAACCCTAACACTAACCCTTACCGTAACCCTAGACCCTAACCCTACTCCTTACCCTAACCCTAACCCTAACCTTAATGCTTACCCTTTCCCTAACCCTAACCCTAAACCTAAAACTAACCCTTACCCTTACCGTAAACGCAAACCTAAACCTAACCCAACGCCTAACCCTAAACCCTAACTCCAAACTCTTATCCTTACCCAAACATTAACACTAAACCTAACCCTAACCCTATCCCTAATCCTAGCACCTAACCCTAACCCTAACCCTAACCCTTACCCTTACATTAAACCTAACACTTACCCTAACTCCTACCCTAACCCTTAACCTAACCCTAACCCAAAAATTACGCTTATCCAAACACTAATCCTAACCCTAACAATAACCCTTATCCTAACCCTAACCCTAACCCTAACCCCTTAACGTAACTATAACACTAATAGTAACCCCTAACCCTAACCCTTACCCGAACCATAACACTAACCCTAACCAATAACCCTAACCCTAACCCTAACCCTAACCCTAACCCTAACCCATAACCCTTACCCTTATCCTAAACCTAACCCCACCCCTAACACTTACCCTAACCCCTACCCTAACACTAAACCTAACCCTAACCCTTACCCTAACCAAATCCCGTACACTTACCCTTACCCTAACCCTAAACCTAACCCTAATACTAACCCTAACCATAACCTTATCCTTACCCTAATCCTAACACTACCCTAACACTAAACCTTACCCTTACCCTAACCCTAACCCTAACCCTTACCCTAAACCTAAGCTTAAACCTGAACCTAACCCTTACTCTTACCTTAACCCTAACCCTAACCCTAACCCTAACCCTAACCCTTACCCTAACGCTAACCCTAACTTTAACGCTAACCCTAACCCTTAACCTTACCCTAACCGTAACCCTAAACTTAAAACCAACCCTACACCTATCCCTAACACTAACCCTAACCCTTACCCTTACCCTAACCCTAACCAACCGCTAACGCTAACCCTAACCCTAACACTTACCCTTCGCCTAACCCTAACCACTACCATAACCCTACCCTTAACTCTAACCTACCCTAACCCTAACCCTAACCCTAACTCTAAACCTAACCCAAACCCTAACCCTAACCCTTACCCTAACCAAACCTTAACGCTAACGCTAACACTAAAACTTACCCTAACCCTAACCCTAAACCTAACCCTAACCCTAACCCTATCCGTAACCTAAACCCTAACTCTACCCCTATCCCTAACCCTTACCATTACCCTAACCCTAACCCTAAACCTAACACTAACCCTAACTCTAACCCAACCCTTACCTTTACCCTAACTCTAAACCTAACCCTAACCCTAAACATAAGTCTAACCCCTAACCCTAACCCAAACTCTAACCCTAACCCTTACCCTTACCCTAATCCTAAACATAACCCTAACCTAAACCTAACCCTTACCCATACCCTAACCCTAACCCTAACACTAACCCTAACCCCAACCCTAACCCTAAACCTTAACCCTACATTAACCTAACCCTAATCCTACCCTAACCATAACACCAACACTAACCCTAACCCTTACCCTCACCTAACCCTAACCCTAACCCTTACCCTTACCCTAACGCTAACCCTAACCTTAACCCTAACCCTAACCCTACCCCTTACACTTACCCTAAACCTATCCCTAACTCTAAACATAACCCTAACCCTAAACATAACCCTTACCCTTACCCTAACCCTAACCCTAAACCAAACCCTAACCCTAACCCGAACTCTAACCCTAACCCTAACCCTATCCCTAACCCTTATCCTTACCCTAACATAACCCTAACACTTACCCTAACCCCTACCCTAGCCCTAACCCTACCCCTAAACCTTACCCTAAGCCTAACCTAAACCTAACCCTAACCCTTACACTTACCCTAACCCTAAACCATACAGGAACCCTAACCATAACGCTAACCCTAACCCAAAGCTTACACATACCATAACCCTAACCCTAACACTTACCCTAAACCTAACCCTAACCCTAACCCTTACCCTTACCTTAACCCTAACCCTAACCCTTACCCTTACCCTATCGCTAACCCTAAACCTAACCCTAACCCTTACCCTTACCCTTACCCTAACCGGAACGCTAAACTTAACCCCAAATCTAAACCTAACCCTAACCCTAACTCTGACCCTTACCCTTACCCTAACCCTAACCATAACCCTAACGCTAACCCTAACCCTAACACTTACCCTTAACCTAACCCTAACCCTTACCCTAACCCTAACCGGAACCCTAACCCTAAACCCTAACCATAACCCTTAACCTAACCCTAACCCTAACACTAACCCTAACCCTTACCCTTACCCTAAGCCTAATTCTAACCCTAAACAGAACCCTCACCCTAACCCTTACCCCAACACTAAACCTAACCCTTACACTAATCCTAACCCTAACCCTAAACTTGACCCTAACGCTAACCCTAAACCTGACCCTAATCCTTCCCCTTACTCGAAACATAAACATAAACTTAAACCTAACCCTAACCCTAACACTAAACTTAACCCTAACCCTAACCATATCTCTAACCCTTACCCTTACTCTAACCATAACCCTAAACCTAACACTAACCCTAACCCTTACCTTTACCCTAACCCTAAACCTAACCTTAACCATAACCCTAACCCTAACTCTTAATCTAACCCTAAGCCTAAACCTAATCCGACCCCTAACCCTATCCCTAACCCTAACTCTTATTCTTACCCTAACACTAACCCTAAATTAACCTTAACCGTAACCCCTAACCCTAACCGTAAAAATAACCCTAACCCTAACCCTTACACTTACCCTAACCCTAACCTTAATACTAACCCTAACCCTAACACAAACCCTTACCCTAACAATAACCCTAACCCTAATCCTTACCCTAACCCTAACCCTAACCCTAATCCTTACCCTTTCCCTTACAATAACCCTAACCTTAACCCTTACCCTTACCGTAAACGCAAACCTAAACCTAACCCTAACCCTAACCCTAACCTTAACCCTAACCATTACCCTTAAGATAACCCAAACCCTAAACCTAACTTGATCCCTAAACCTAACCCTAACCCAAACACTTATCCTTACCTAAACCCTAACCCTAAACCTAACCCTAACCCTAACACTTACCCTTACCCTAACCCTAACCCTAATCATAACCCTAACCCTTACCCTAACCCAAACTCTAACCCTAACCCTTACCCTTACCCTAATCCTAAACATAACCCTAATCCCAAACCTAACCATTACCCATACCCTAACCCTAACCCTAACACTAACCCTAACCCCAAATCTAACACTAAACCTTAACCTTACACTAAACCTAACCCTAATCCTACCCTAACCATAACACCAACACTAACCCTAACCTTACCCTTACCTTAACCCTAACCCTAACCCTTACCCTTACCCTAACGCTAACCCTAACCCTAACCTTAACCCTAACCCTAACCCTACCCCTTACACTTACCCTAACCCTAACCCTAACCCTAACCCTAATCCTTACCCTTTCCCTTACCCTAACCCTAACCTTAACCCTTACCCTTACCGTAAATGCAAACCTAAACCTAACCCTAACCCTAACCCTAACCTTAACCCTAACCATTACCCTTAAGCTAACCCAAACCCTAAACCTAACGTGAACCCTAAACCTAACCCTAACCCAAACACTTATCCTTACCTAAACCCTAACCCTAAACCTAACCCTAACCCTAACACTTACCCTTACCCTAACCCTAACCCTAATCATAACCCTAAGACTTACCCTAACCCAAACTCTAACCCTAACCCTTACCCTTAAACTAATCCTAAACATAACCCTAATCCCAAACCTAACCATTACCCATACCCTAACCCTAACCCTAACAGTAACCCTAACCCCAAACCTAACACTAAACCTTAACCTTACACTAAAACTAACCCTAATCCTACCCTAACCATAACACCAACACTAACCCTAACCCTTACCCTTACCTTAACCCTAACCCTAACCCTTACCCTTACCCTAACGCTAACCCTAACCCTAACCTTAACCCTAACCCTAACCCTACCCCTTACACTTACCCTAAACCTAACCCTAACTCTAACCCTAACCCTAACCCTAAATATAACCCTTACCCTAAGCCTAACACTAAACCTAACCCTAACCCTTACCCTTACCCTAATGCTAAACCATACCCTAATCCTAACCATAAACCTAACCCTAACCCCAAACCTTACACATACCCTAACCCTAACCCTAACCCTTACCCTAAACCTAACCCTAACCCTAACCCTAACCCTTACCCTTACCTTAACCCTAAACCTAACCCTTACCCTTACCCTTACCCTAATCGTAACCCTAAACTTAACCCCAAACCTAAATCTAACCCTAACCCTAACTCTTACCCTTACCCTTAACCTAACCCTAATCATAACCCCAACGCTAACCCTAACCCTAACACTTACCCTTAACCTAAACCTAATCCTTACCCTAACCATAACCCGAAACCTAACCCTAAACAATAACCTTAACCCTTAACCTAACCCTAAACCTAACACTAACCCTAACACTTACCCTTACCCTAAGCCTAATTCTAACCCTAACCAGAAGCCTCACCTTAACCCTTACCCTACCCTAATCCTAACAGTTACCCTAACCCTAAACCTAACCCTAAACTTGACCCTAACGCTAACCCTAACGCTAACCCTAATCCTTCCCCTTACTTGAACCATAAACCTAAACCTAAACCTAACCCTAACCCTAACCCTAAACTTAACCCTAACCCTAACCCTATCTCTAACCCTTACCCTTACCCTAACCCTAACCCTAAACCTAACACTAACCCTAACCCTTAACTTTACCCTAACCCTAACCCTAACCGTAATCCTAACCCTAACCCCTAACCCTAACCCTAACCCTAAACCTAACCCTAAGCCTTACCCTTATCCTAACCCTAACCCTAACCCTAACCTTAACTCTTACCCTTACCCTAACCCTAACCCTAAACTTAACCCTAACCCTAACCCTATTCCTAACCCTAACTCTTACCCTTACCCTAACCCTAACCCTAACCCTAAAACTAACAGTAACCCTAAACTTAACCCTAACCATAACCCTAAACCTAACCCTAACCCTAACCCAAAACCTAACACTAACCCTAACCCTTACCTTTACCCTAACCCTAACCCTAACCCCTAACCCTAACCCTAACCCTAAACCTAACCCTAACCCTTACCCTTATCCTAACCCTAACCCTTACCCTTACTCTAACACTAACCCTAATCCTACAACTAACCCTAACCCTAACCCTAAAATTAACCCTAACCCTTACCCTTACCCTAACCCTAACCCTAACCCTATCCCTAAACCTAACCCTAAACCTAACCCTAACCATAGCCATTACGTAACCCTAACCATTACTCTAACCCTAACCCTAACACTAATCCTAACACTAACACTTATCCTACCCCTAACCCTAACCCTAACCCTTACCCTAACCCTAACCCTAACCCTTACACTAACCCTAACACTAAACCTAACACTAACCCCTAACCCTAACAATAACCCTAACACTTACCCTTACCCTAACCCTAAACCTAAACCTAACCCTAACCCTAATCCTAACCCTAACCCTTACCCCTACCCTAAACCTAATCCTAACCCTTCCCCTTATTCTAACCCTAACCCTAACATTACCCTTACCCTAACCCCTATCCTAACCCTAACCCTAACCCTAACCCTTTCCCTAACCCTAACCCTTACCCTTTCCATAAGCCTAAACCTAACCCTAACCCTAACCCTAAACCTTACCCTTACCCAAACTCTAAACCTAACCCTAATCCTAAACCTAAACCTTACCCTTACCCTAAACCTAACCCTAACCTAACCCTTACCCTAAACCTAACCCTAAACCTAACCCCAACCCTAACCCTAAACCTTATCCTTACACTAAACCTAACCCCAACCCTTACCTAACCATAACCCTAACCCTAACCCTTAACCCCAACCCTTACCTAACCATAACCCTAACCCTAACCCTAACCCCTACCTTTACCATAACCCTAAACCTAACCCTTACCCTTACCCTTACGCTAACCCTACCCCTAACCTTAACCCTAACCCTAACCCTACCCCTTACCCTTACTCTAAACCTAACCGTAACTCTAACCCTAACCCTAACCCTAACCCGTACCCGTACCCTAACTGTAACTCTAACCCTTACCCTAAACCTAAACCTAACCCTAACCTTAACCCTAACCCTAACCCTAACCCTAACCCTAACCATAACATTAATCCTAAACCTAACCCTAAATCTAAACCTAACACTAAGCCTAACCCTAACCATAACCCTAACCCTTACCCTTACCCTAACCCTAACCCCGAACCTTAACCCTAACCCTAACCCTAACCCTTACCCTTAACCTAACACTAACCCTAACCCTAATCCTAATCCTAACACTTACTCTTATCCTAACCCTAAACCTAACCCTAAACCTAACCCTTACCCTAACCCTAACCCTAATCATAACCCTAACACTTACCCTAATCCTAAACCTATCCCTAACCCTAACCCTAAACCTAACCCTTACCCTTACTCTAACCCTAACCGTAACCCTAACCCCGAACCTTAACTCCAACCTTAACCCTTACCCTTATCCTAACACAAACCCTAACGCTAACCCTAACCCTAACTCTTACCCTTAACCTAACCCTAACCCTAAACCTAACCCTAACCCTTACCCTTATCCTAACCCTAACCCTAACCCTAACCCTAACTCTTACCCTTAACCTAACCCTAACCCTAACCCTAACCCTTACACTAACCCTAACCCTATTCCTAACCCTAACCCTTACCCTTACCCTAGCCCTAACCCTAACCCTCAACCTAACCCTAAACCTAACCCTAACCCTTACCCTTACCTAACCCTAACCCTTAATCTAACCCTAACCCTAACCCTAACCCTAGCGCTAACCTTAACCCTAACCCTAACCCTAACAATTGCCCTTACCCTAACCCTAACCCTAAAGCTAACACTAATCCTAACCCTAACAATAACCCTAACGCTTACCCTTACCCTAACCCTAACCCTAAACCTAACCCTAACCCTAATCCTAACCATAACCCTAAACCCTACCCTAAACCTAACCCTAACCCTTCCCCTCATTCTAACCCTAATACTAACATTACCCTTACCCTAACCCCTACCCTAACCCTAACCCTAACCCTAACCCTTTCCCTAACCCTAACCCTAACCCTTACCCTTTCCCTAACCCCAAACCTAACCCTAACCCTTTCCCTTACCCTAACCATAACCCTAACCCTAATCCTAAACCTAAACCTAACCCTTACCCTAAACCTAACCCGACCCTAACCCTTACCCTAAACCTAACCCTAACCCTAACCCCAACCCTAACCCTAAACCTTATCCTTACACTAAACCTAACCCCAACCCTTACCTAAACATAACCCTAACACTAACCCTAACCCCTACCTTTACCATGACCCTAAACCTAACCTTACCCTTACCCTAAACATAACCGTAACTCTCACCCTAACCCTAACCCGTACCCTACCGTAACTCTAACCCTTACCCTAAACCTAAACCTAACCCCAACCTTAAAACTAACTCTAATATTAACCCTAACCCTAACACCGAACCTTAACCCTAACCATAACCCTAACCCTTACCCTTATCCTAACACTAACCCTAACACTAATCCTAATCCTAACACTTACTCTTACCCTAACCCTAAACCTAACCCTAACCCTAACCCTAACCCTTACCCTAACCCTAACCCTAATCCTAACCCTAACCCTTACCCTAATCCTAAAGCTATCCCTAACCCTAACCCTAAACCTAACCCTTACCCTTACTCTAACCCTAACCCTAACCCTAACCCCGAACCTTAACTCCAACCTTAACCCTTACCCTTATCCTAACACAAACCCTAACCCTAACCCTTACCCTTACTCTAACCCTAAACCAAAACCTAACCCCGAACCTTAACCCTAACCTTAACCCTTACCCTTATCCTAACACAAACCCTAACCCTAACCCTAACCCTAACACTTACCCTTACCGTAACCCTAAACCTAACCCTAACCCTAACCCTTACCCTTATCTTAACACTAACCCTAACCCTAAACCTAAGCCTACCCCTAACCCTTACCCTTACCCTGACCCTAAACCTGACCCTAACGCTAACCCTAACCCTAACCCTAATCCTTCCCCTTATTCGAACCCTAAACCTAAAAATAACCTAACCCTAACCCTAACCCTAAACTTAACCCTAACCCTAACCCTATCTCTAACCCTTACTCTTACCCTAACCCTAACCTTAAACCTAACACTAACCCTAACCCTTACCTTTACCCTAACCCTAAACCTAAACCTAACCCTAACCCTAACCCTAACCCCTAACCCTAACCCTAACCCTAAACCTAACCCTAACCCTTACCCTTATCCTAACCCTAAACCTAACCCTAACCCTAACTCTTACCCTTACCCTAACCCTAACCCTTACACTAACCCTAACCCTATACCTAACCCTATCCCTTACCCTTACACTTACCCTAACCCTAACCCTAAACCTAACCCTAACCCTTACCCTTACCTAACCCTAACCCTTACTCTAACCCTAATCCTAACCCTAATCCTAACACTAAAAATAACCCCTAACCCTAACCCTTACCCTAACCCTAACCCTAACCCTAAACCTAGTGCTAACCTTAAACCTAACCCTAACCCTAACAATTGCCCTTACCTAACCCTAACCTTAAAGCTAACACTAATCCTAACACTAACAATAACCCTAACCCTACCCTTACCCTAACCCTAACCCTAAACCTAACCCTAACCCTAATCCTAACCCTTGCCCTAAACCCTACCCTAAACCTAACCCTAACCCTTCCCCTCATTCTAACCCTAACCCTAACATTACCCTTACCCTAACCCCTACCCTAACCCTAACCCTAACCCTAACCCTTTCCCTAACCCTTACCCTTTCCCTAACCCTAAACCTAACCCTAACCCTTACCCTTACCCTAACCATAACCCTAACCCTAATCCTAAACCTAAACCTAACCCTTACCCTAAACCTAACCCGACCCTAACCCTTACCCTAAACCTAACCCTAACCTTAACCCCAACCCTAACCCTAAACCTTACCCTTACAATAAACCTAACCCTAACCCTTACCTAACCATAACCCTAAACCTAACCCTAAACCTAACCCTTACCCTTATGCTAACCCTAACCCTAACCTTAACCCTAACCCTAACCCTACCCCTTACTCTTACCCTAAACCTAACCGTAACTCTAACCCTAATCCTAACCCTAACCCTAACCCTAAACCTAACCCTAACATTAACCCAAACCCTAACCCTAAACCTAACCCTAACATTAACCCTAACCATAACATTAATCCTAACCCTAACCCTAAACCTAAACCTAACCCTAACCCTAACCCTAAGCCTAACCCTTACCCTTACCCTAACCCTAACCATAAACCTAACTCTAACCCTAACCCTAACCAAAACCCCGAACCTTAACTCTAACCCTAACCCTAACCCTTACCCTTATCCTAACACTAACCCTAACCCTAATCCTAATCCTAACACTTATTCTTACCCTAAACCTAAAACCAACCCTAACCCTTACCCTAACCCTAACCCTAATCCTAACCCTAACCCTTACCCTAATCCTAAACCTATCCCTAATCCTAACACTAACCCTAACCCTAACCCGTACCCTTACTCAAACCCTAACCCTAATCCTAACCCCGAACCTTAACCCTAATCCTAACCCTTACCCTTAACCTAACCCTAACCCTTACCCTTACCCTAACCCTAACCCTAATCCTAAAACTAATCCTAACCCTAACCCTAATATTAACCGTAACCCTTACCCTTACCCTAACCCTAACCCTAACCCTAACCCTAAACCTAACCCTAAACCTAACCCTAACCATTGCCATTACGTAACCCTAACCATTAATCTAACCCTAACCCTAACCCTAATCCTAACACTAACACTTACCCTAACCCTAACCCTAACCCTATCCCTTACCCTAACCCTAACCCTAACGCTTACCCTAACCCTAACACTAACCTTAACACTAACCCCTAACCCTAACCCTTTACCTAAACTTAACCCTAACCCTAACCCTAGCCCTAACTTTAACCCTAACTCTAACCCTAACAATTGCCCTTACCCTAACCCTAACCCAAAAGCTAACACTAACCTAACCCTAACAATAACCCTAACCCTTACCCTTACCTAACCCTAACCCTAAACCTAACCCTAAACCTAATCCTAACCCTAACCCTAACCCTAACCCCTACCCTAAACCTAACCCTAACCCTTCCCCTTATTCTAACCCTAACCCTAACATTACCCTTACCCTAACCCCTACCCTAATCCTAACCATAACCCTAACCCTTTCCCTAATCCTAACCCTAACCCTTACCCTTTCCCTAACCCTAAACCTACAATAACCCTAATCCTAACCCTTACCGTTACAATAACCCTAACCATAACCCTAACCCTTACCCTTACCTAACCCTAAGCCTGAACCTAACCCTAACCCTAATCCTAACCCTAACCCTAACCCTAACCCCTACCCTAAACCTAACCCTAACCCTTCCCCTTATTCTAACCCTAACCCTAACATTACCCTTACCCTAACCCCTACCCTAATCCTAACCCTAACCCTAAACCTTTCCCTAACCCTAACCCTAACCCTTACCCTTTCCCTAACCCTAAACCTACCCTAAACCTAACCCTAACCCTTACCCTTACAATAACCTTAACCCTAACCCTAAACCTACCCCTAAACCTTACCCTTACCCAAAACATAACCCTACCCTAACCCTTACCCTAAACCTAACCCTAACCCTAACCCCAACCCTAAACCTAAACCTTACCCTTACACTCAACCTAACCCTAACCCTTACCTAACCATAACCCTAACACTAACCCTAACCCTTACCTTTACCATAATCCTAAACCTAACCCTTACCCTTACCCTTACGCTAACCCTAACCCTAAACTTAACCCTAACGCTAACCCTACCCATTACCCTTACCCTAAACCTAACCGTAACTCTAACCCTAACCCTATCCCTAACCCTAACCCGTACCCTAACGGAAAACCTAACCCTTACCCTAAACCTAAACCTAACCCTAACCTTAACCCTAAACCTAACCCTAAACCTACCCAAGCCCTAACCATAACCATAACATTAATCCTAACCCTAACCCTAACCCTAAACCTAACCCTAACCCTAACCCTTAACCTTACCCTAACCCTACCCCTAAACCTAACTCTAAACCTAACCCTAACCCTAACCCTGAACCTTAACCCTATCCCTAACCCTAACCCTTACCCTTATCCTAACAGTAACCCTAACCCTAATCCTAATCCTAACACTTACTATTTACCTAACCCTAAACCTAACCCTAACCCTGACCCTTACCCTAACCCTAACACTAATCCTAACCCTAACCCTTACCCTAATCCTAAACCTATCCCTAACCCTAACCCTAACCCTAACCCTTACCCTTACTCTAACCCTAACCCTAACCCTAAACTTGACCCTAACGCTAACCCTAACCCTAACCCTAAACCTTCCCCTTACTCGAACCCTAAACCTAACCCTAACTCTAACCCTAAACCTAACACTAACCCTAACCCATACCTTTACACTAAACCTAACCCTAACCCTAACCCTAACACTTACCCTTTTCCTAACCCTAACCCTAACCCTAACCTTAACTCTTACCCTTACCCTAACCCTAACCCTAACCCTTACCCTAACCCTAACCCTATTCCTAACCCTAACTCTTACCCTTACCCTAACCCTAACCCTAAAACTAACAGTAACCCTAAACTTAACCCTAACCCTTACCCTAACCCTAAACCTAAACCTAACACTAACCCTAACCCTTACCTTTACCCTAACCCTAACCCTAAACCTAACCCCTAACCCTAACCCTAACCGTAAACCTAACCCTAACCTTACCCTTATCCTAACCCTAACCCTTACCCTTACCCTAACCCTAACCCTAATCCTACAAGTAACCCTAACCCTAACCCTAAAATTAACCCTAACCCTTACCCTTACCCTAACCCTAACCCTAACCCTAAACCTAACCCTAAACCTAACCCAAACCATTGCCATTATGTAACCCTAACCATTACTTTAACCCTAACCCTAACAATAATCCTAACACTTACCCTAACCCTAACCCTAACCCTTACCCTAACCCTAACCTAACCCTAACACTAACCCCTAACGCTAACCCTTAACCTAACCCTAACCCTAATCCTAACAATTGCCCTTACCCTAACCCTAACCCTAAAGCTAACCCTAAACTTGACCCTAACTCTAACCCTAACCCTAACCCTAATCTTTCCCCTTACTCGAACCCTAAACCTAACATTACCCTTACCCTAACCCCTACCCTAACCCTAACCCTAAACTTGACCCTAACTCTAACCTTAACCCTAACCCTAATCCTTCCCCTTACTCGAACCCTAAACCTAAACCTAACCCTAACCCTAACCCTAAACTTAAACCTAACCCTAACCCCTACCCTAAACCTAACCCTAACCCTTCCCCTTATTCTAACCCTAACACTAACATTACCCTTACCCTAACCCCTACCCTAACCCTAACCCTAAACTTGACCCTAACTCTAACCCTAACCCTAACCCTAATCCTTCCCCTTACTCGAACCCTAAACCTAAACCTAAACCTAACCCTAACCCTAACCCTAAACTTAACCCTAACCCTAACCCTATCTCTAACCCTTACCCTTACCCTAACCCTAACCCTAAACCTAACACTAAACCTAACCCTTACCTTTACACTAAACCTAACCCTAACCCTAACCCTAACCCTTCCCCTCATTCTAACCCTAACCCTAATATTGCCCTTACCCTAACCCCTACCATAACCCTAACCCTAACCCTTTCCCTAAACCTAACCCTAACCCTTACCCTTTCCCTAACCCTAAACCTAACCCTAACCCTTACCCTTACCCTAACCATAACCCTAACCCTAATCCTAAACCTAAACCTAACCCTTACCCTAAACCTAACCCGACCCTAACCCTTACCCTAAACCTAACCCTAACCGTACCCCAACCCTAACCCTAAACCTTACCCTTACAATAAACCTAACCCTAACCCTTACCTAACCATAACCCTAACCCTAACCCTAACCCTTACCCTTACCCTTATGCTAACCCTAACCCTAACCTTAACCCTAACCCTAACCCTACCCCTTACTCTTACCCTAAACCTAACCGTAACTCTAACCCTAATCCTAACCCTAACCCTAACCCTAAACCTAACCCTAATATTAACCCTAACCATAACATTAATCCTAACCCTAACCCTAAACCTAAACCTAACACTAACCCTAAACCTAACCCTAAGCCTAACCCTTACCCTTACCCTAACCCTAACCCTAAACCTAACTCTAACCCTAACCCTAACCAAAACCCCGAACCTTAACTCTAACCCTAACCCTAACCCTTACCCTTATCCTAACACTACCCCTAACCCTAATCCTAATCCTAACACTTACTCTTATCCTAAACCTAAACCTAACCCTAACCCTAACCCTTACCCTAACCCTAACCCTAATCCTAACCCTAACCCTTACCCTAATCCTAAACCTATCCCTAATCCTAACCCTAACCCTAACCCTAACCCTAATCCTAAAACTAATCCTAACCCTAACCCTAAAATTAACCGTAACCCTTACCCTTACCCTAACCCTAAACTTAACCCTAACCCTGACCCTTACCCTAACCCTAACACTAATCCTTACCCTAACCCTTACCCTAATCCTAAACCTATCCCTAACCCTAACCCTTACCCTAACCCTAACCCTTACCCTTACTGTAACCCTAACCCTAACCCTAAACTTGACCCTAACGCTAACCCTAACCCTAACCCTAATCCTTCCCCTTACTCGAACCCTAAACCTAAACCTAAACCTAACCCTAACCCTAACCCTAAACTTAACCCTACCCCTAACCCTATCTCTATCACTTACCCTTACCCTAACCCTAACCCTAAACCTAACACTAACCCTAACCCTTACCATTAACCTAAACCTAACCCTAACCCTAACCCCTAACCCTAACCCTAACCCTAAACCTAACCCTAACCCTTACCCTTATCCTAATCCTAACCCTAACCCTAACTCTTACCCTCACCCTAACCCTAACCCTAACCCTTACCCTAACCCTAACCCTATTTCTAACCCTAACTCTTAAACTTACCCTAACCCTAACCCTAACCCTAAAACTAACAGTAACCCTAACCTTAACCCTACCCCTAACCCTAAACGTTACCCTAAACCTAACACTACTCCTAACCCTAACCCTTACCCTTACCCTAACCCTAACCCTAACCCTAAACCTAATCCTAATACTAACCCTAACCCTAACCCTTACCCTTACCCTTACCCTAATCCTAACCCTAACCTTAACACTAAACCTTACCCTTACCCTAACCCTAACCCTAACCCTAAAATTAACCCTAACCCTTAACCTTATCCTAAACCTAACCCCACCCCTAACACTTACCCTAACCCCTACCCAAACCCTAAACATAACCCTAACCCTTACCCTAACCCTAACCCTAAACCTTACCCTTATCCTAACGCTAAACCTAACCCTAATCCTATCCCTAACCCTAACCCTTACCCTAACCCTAAACCTAATCCTAATACTAACCCTAACCCTAACCCTTACCCTTACCCTTACCCTAATCCTAACCCTAACCTTAACACTAAACCTTACCCTTACCCTAACCCTAACCCTAACCTTTACCCTAAACCAAACCTAAACCCTAAACCTAACCCTTACTCTTACCTTAACCCTAACCCTAACCATAACCCTAACCCTAACCCTAACCCTTACCCTAACGCTAACCCTAACTTTAACGCTAACCATAACCCTTAACCTTACCCTAACCGTAACCCTAACCTTAAACCCAACCCTACACCTATCCCTAACATTAACCCTAAACCTTACCCTTACCCTAACCCTAACCCTAACCCTAAAACTAACTCTAACCCTAACCCCGAACCTTAACTCTAACCCTAACCCTAACCCTTACCCTTATCCTAACACTAACCCTAACACTAATCCTAATCCTAACACTTACTCTTACCCTAAACCTAAAACTAACCCTAACCCTAACCCTTACCCTAACCCTAACCCTAATCCTAACCCTAACTCTTACCCTAATCCTAAACCTATCCCTGATCCTAACCCTAACCCTAACCCTAACCCGTACCCTTACTCTAACAGTAACCCTAATCCTAACCCCGAACCTTAACCCTAACCCTAACCCTTACCCTTATCCTAACCCTAACCATTACCCTTACCCTAACCCCAACCCTAACCCTTACCCTAACCCTAACCCTAACCCTTACCCTAACCCTAACACTAACCCTAACACTAACCCCTAAACCTCACCCTTAACCTAACCCTAACCCTAACCCTAACCCTAGCCCTAACCTTAACCCTAACCCTAACCCTAACAATTGCCCTTACCCTAACCCTAACCCGAAAGCTACCACTAACCTAACCCTAACAATAACCCTAACCCTTTCCCTTACTTAACCCTAAGCCTAAACCTAACCCTAAACCTAATCCTAACCCTAACCATGACCCTAACCCCTACCCTAAACCTAAACCTAACACTTCCCCTTATTCTAACCCTAACCCTAACATTACCCTTACCTTAACCCCTACCCTAACCCTAACCCTAACCCTAAACCTAACCCTTTCCCTAACCCTAACCCTAACCCTTACCCCTTCCCTAACCCTAAACCTACCCTAAACCTAACCCTAACCCTTACCCTTACAATAACCCTAACCCTAACCCTAATCCTACACCTAAACCTTACCCTTACCCAAAAACTAACCCTACCCTAAACCTTAACCTAAACCTATCCCTAACCCTAACCCCAACCCTAACCCTAAACCTTACACTTACAATAAACCTAACCCTAACCATTACCTAACCATAACCCTAACACTAATCCTAACCCTTAACTTTACCATAATCCTAAACCTAACCCTTACCCTTACCCTTACGCTAACCCTAACCCTAACCTTAACCCTAACGCTAACCCTACCCCTTACCCTTACCCTAAACCTAACCGTAACTCTAACCCTAACCCTATCCCTAACCCTAACCCGTACCCTAACGGTAACCCTAACCCTTACCCTAAACCTAAACCTAACCCTAACCCTAACCTTAACCCTAAACCTAACCTTAACCCTAACCCTAACCCTTAACCTACCCAAGCCCTAACCCTAACCATAACATTAATCCTAACCCTAACCCTAACCCTAAACCTAACACTAACCCCTAACCCTAACCCTAAACCTAACCCTTACCATTACCCTAACCCTAACCCTAATCCTAACTCTAAAACTAAACCTAACCCTAACCCCGAACCTTAACCCTAACCCTAACCCTAACCCTTACCCGTATCCTAACACTAACCCTAACCCTAATCCTAATCCTAACACTTACTCTTACCCTAACCCCAAACCTAACCCTAACCCTGACCCTTACCCTAACCCTAACACTAATCCTAACCCTAACTTTTACCCTAATCCTAAACCTATCTCTAACCCTAACCCTAACCCTAACCCTTACCCTTACTCTAACCCTAACCCTAACCCTAAACTTGACCCTAACGCTAACCCTAACCCTAACCCTAATCCTTCCCCTTACTCGAACCCTAAACCTAAACCTAAACCTAACCATAACCCTAACCCTAAACTTAACCCTACCCCTAACCCTATCTCTATCACTTACCCTTACCCTAACCCTAACCCTAAACCTAACACTAACCCTAACCCTTACCATTACCCTAAATCTAAAGCTACCCCTAACCCTAAACATAACCCTAACCCTTACCCTAACCCTAACCCTAACCCTAACCCTTACCCTTATCCTAACCCTAAACCTAAGACTAATCCTATCCCTAACCCTAACCCTTACCCTAACCAAACCTAACCCTAATACTAACCCTAACCCTAACCCTTACCCTTACCCTTACACTAATCCTAACCCTAACCTTAACACTAAACCTTACCCTTACCCTAACCCTAACCCTAACCTTTACCCTAAACCTAACCTTAACCCTAAACCTAACCCTTACTCTTACCTTAACCCTAACCCTAACCCTAACCCTTACCCTTACCCTAACCCCAACTCTAAACCTAACCCAAACCCTAACCCTAACCCTTACCCTAACCCTAACTCGAACTTTAACGCTAACACTAACACTTACCCTAACCCTAACCCTTGCTCTTATCCTAACCCTAACCCTAAACCTATCCCTAACCCTAACCCTATCCCTAACCTTAACCCTAACCCTAACCCTTTCCCTAACCCTTACCCTTACCCTAACCCTAACCCTAAACCTAACACTAACCCTAACCCTAACCCTAAACCTTACCTTTACCCTAACCCTAAACCTAACCCTAAACATAATTTGAACCCCTAACCCTAACCCTAACCCTTACCCTTATCCTAAACCTAAACCTAACCCTAACCCTAACACTTACCCTTACCCTAACCCTAACCCTAATCATAACCCTAACCCTTACCCTAACCCAAACTCTAACCCTAACCCTTACCCTTACCTTAATCCTAAACATAACCCTAACCCTAAACCTAACCCTAACCCATACCCAAACCCTAACCCTAACACTAACCCTAACCCCAAACCTAACACTAAACCTTAACCTTACACTAAACCTAACCCTAATCCTACCCTAACCATAACACCAACACTAACCCTAAACCTTATCCTTACCTTAACCCTAACCCTAACCCTTACCCGTACCCTAACGCTAACCCTAACCTTAACCTTAACCCTAACCCTAATCCTACCCCTTACACTTACAATAAACCTAACCCTAACTCTAACCTTAACCCTAACCCTAAACATAACCCTTACCCTAAGCCTAACCCTAAACCTAACCCTAACGCTTACCCTTACCCTAACCCTAAACCATACCCTAACCCTAACCATAAACCTAACCCTAACCCTTACCCTTACCCTTACCCTAATTGTAACCCTAAACTTAACCCCAACCCTAAAACTAACCCTAACCCTAACACTAACCCTTACCCTTAACCTAACCCTAACCATAACCCCAATGCTAACCCTAACCCTAACACTTACCCTAACCCTAACCCAAAACCTAACCCTAAACCCTAACCTTAACCCTTAACCTAACCCTAAACCTAACACTAACCATAACCCTTACCCTTCCCTAAGCCTAATTCTAACCCTAACCAGAACCCTCACCTTAACCCTTACCCTAACCCTAAACCTAACGGTTACACTAACCCTAAACCTAACCCTAAACTTGACCCTAACGCTAACACCAACCCTAACCCTAATCCTTCCCCTTACTCGAACCCTAAACCTAAACCTAAACCTAAACCTAACCCTAACCCTAAACTTAACCCTAACCCTAACCCTAACCCTATCTCTAACCCTTACCCTTACCCTAACCCTAACCCTAAACCTAACACTAACCCTAACCCTTACCTTTACACTAAACCTAACCCTAACCCTAACCCTAACCCTTACCCTTATCCTAACCCTAACCCTAACCCTAACCTTAACTCTTACCCTTACCCTAACCCTAACCCTAACCCTTACCCTAACCCTAACCCTATTCCTAACCCTAACTCTTACACTTACCCTATCCCTAACCCTAACCCTAAAACTAACAGTAACCCTAAACTTAACCCTAACACTAACCCTAAACCTAAACCTAAACCTAACACTAACCCTAACCCTTACCTTTACCCTAACCCTAACCCTAACCCTAACCCCTAACCCTAACCCTAACCGTAAACCTAACCCTAACCTTACCCTTATCCTAACCCTAACCCTTACCCTTACCCTAACCCTAACCCTAACCCTAATCCTACAAGTAACCCTAACCCTAACCCTAAAATTAACCCTAACCCTTACCCTTACCCTAACCCTAACCCTAACCCTAACCCTAAACCTAACCCTAAACCTAACCCAAACCATTGCCATTACGTAACCCTAACCATTACTCTAACCCTAAAACTAACAATAATCCTAACACTAACACTTAGCCTAACCCTAACCCTAACCCTAACCCTTACCCTAACCCTAACCCTAACCCTTACCCTAACCCTAACCTAACCCTAACACTAACCCCTAACCCTAACCTTAACCTAACCCTAACCCTAATCCTAACAATTGCCCTTACCCTAACCCTAACCCTAACCCTGAACCTAACCCTAACCCTAATCCTAACCCTAACCCTAACCCTAACCCCTACCCTAAACCTAACCCTAACCCTTCCCCTTATTCTAACCCTAACCCTAACATTACCCTTACCCTAACACCTACCCTAACCCTAACCCTAAACTTGACCCTAACGCTAACCCTAACCCTAACCCTAATCCTTCCCCTTACTCAAACCCTAAACCTAAACCTAAACCTAACCCTAACCCTAACCCTAAACTTAACCCTAACCCTAACCCTATCTCTAACCCTTACCCTTACCCTAACCCTAACCCTAAACCTAACACTAACCCTAACCCTTACCTTTACCCTAACCCTAAAGCTACCCCTACCCCTAACCCTAACCCTAACAGCTAACCCTAACCCTAAACCTAAACCTAACCCTAACCCTTACCCTTATACTAACACTAACCCTAACCCTAACCCTAACTCTTACCCTTACCCTAACCCTAACCCTAACCCTTACCCTAACCCTAACCCTATTTCTAACCCTAACTCTTAACCTTACCCTAACCATAACCCTAACCCTAAAACTAACAGTAACCCTAACCTTAACCCTAACCATAACCCTAACCGTCACCCTAAATCTAAACCTAACCCTAACCCCAACCCTAAACCTAAATCTTACCCTGACACTAAACCTAACCCTAACCATTACCTAACCATAACCCTAACCCTAACCCTAACCCTTACCTTTACCATAACCCTAACCCTAACCCTAACCTTAACCCTAACGCTAACCCTACCCCTTACCCTTACCCTAAACCTAACCGTAACTCTAACCCTAACCCTAACCCTCACCCTAAACCTAACCCTAGCCCTAACCCTAACCATAACATTAATCCTAATCCTAACCCTAACCCTAAACCTAACACTAACCCTAACCCTAACCCTAACCCTTACCCTTACCCTAACCCTACCCCTAAACCTAACTCTAACCCTAACCCTAACCTTAACGCCGAACCTTAACCCTAACTCTAACCCTAAACCTTACCCTTATCCTAACACTAACCCTAACCCTAATCCTAATCCTAACACTTACTCTTACCCTAACCCTAAACCTAACCCTAACCCTAACCCTTACCCTAACCCTAACCCTTACCCTAACCCTAACCCTAATCCTAACCCTAACCCTTACCCTAATCCTAAACCTATCCTTAACCCTAACACTAACCCTAACCCTAACCCTTACCCTTACTCTAACCCTAAAACTAACCCTAAACTTGACCCTAACGCTAACCCTAACCCTAACCCTAATCCTTCCCCTTACTCGAACCCTAAACCTAAACCTAAACCTAACCCCAACCCTAACCCTAAACTTAACCCTAACCCTAACCCTATCTCTAACCCTTACCCTTACCCTAACCCTAACCCTAAACCTAACACTAACCCTAACCCTAACCCTAATCCTAAACCTACCCCTAACCCTAACCCTAACCCTAACCCTTACCCTTATCCTTACCCTAACCCTAACCCTAACCCTAACCCTAACCCTTACCCTTACCCTAACCCTAAACCTAACCCTAACCCTAACCCCAACCCTAAACCTAAACCTTACCCTTACACTCAACCTAACCCTAACCCTTACCTAACCATAACCCTAACACTAACCCTAACCCTTACCTTTACCATAATCCTAAACCTAACCCTTACCCTTACCCTTACGCTAACCCTAACCCTAAACTTAACCCTAACGCTAACCCTACCCATTACCCTTACCCTAAACCTAACCGTAACTCTAACCCTAACCCTATCCCTAACCCTAACCCGTACCCTAACGGAAAACCTAACCCTTACCCTAAACCTAAACCTAACCCTAACCTTAACCCTAAACCTAACCCTAAACCTACCCAAGCCCTAACCATAACCATAACATTAATCCTAACCCTAACCCTAACCCTAAACCTAACCCTAACCCTAACCCTTAACCTTACCCTAACCCTACCCCTAAACCTAACTCTAAACCTAACCCTAACCCTAACCCTGAACCTTAACCCTATCCCTAACCCTAACCCTTACCCTTATCCTAACAGTAACCCTAACCCTAATCCTAATCCTAACACTTACTATTTACCTAACCCTAAACCTAACCCTAACCCTGACCCTTACCCTAACCCTAACACTAATCCTAACCCTAACCCTTACCCTAATCCTAAACCTATCCCTAACCCTAACCCTAACCCTAACCCTTACCCTTACTCTAACCCTAACCCTAACCCTAAACTTGACCCTAACGCTAACCCTAACCCTAACCCTAAACCTTCCCCTTACTCGAACCCTAAACCTAACCCTAACTCTAACCCTAAACCTAACACTAACCCTAACCCATACCTTTACACTAAACCTAACCCTAACCCTAACCCTAACACTTACCCTTTTCCTAACCCTAACCCTAACCCTAACCTTAACTCTTACCCTTACCCTAACCCTAACCCTAACCCTTACCCTAACCCTAACCCTATTCCTAACCCTAACTCTTACCCTTACCCTAACCCTAACCCTAAAACTAACAGTAACCCTAAACTTAACCCTAACCCTTACCCTAACCCTAAACCTAAACCTAACACTAACCCTAACCCTTACCTTTACCCTAACCCTAACCCTAAACCTAACCCCTAACCCTAACCCTAACCGTAAACCTAACCCTAACCTTACCCTTATCCTAACCCTAACCCTTACCCTTACCCTAACCCTAACCCTAATCCTACAAGTAACCCTAACCCTAACCCTAAAATTAACCCTAACCCTTACCCTTACCCTAACCCTAACCCTAACCCTAACCCTAAACCTAACCCTAAACCTAACCCAAACCATTGCCATTATGTAACCCTAACCATTACTTTAACCCTAACCCTAACAATAATCCTAACACTTACCCTAACCCTAACCCTAACCCTTACCCTAACCCTAACCTAACCCTAACACTAACCCCTAACGCTAACCCTTAACCTAACCCTAACCCTAATCCTAACAATTGCCCTTACCCTAACCCTAACCCTAAAGCTAACCCTAAACTTGACCCTAACTCTAACCCTAACCCTAACCCTAATCTTTCCCCTTACTCGAACCCTAAACCTAACATTACCCTTACCCTAACCCCTACCCTAACCCTAACCCTAAACTTGACCCTAACTCTAACCTTAACCCTAACCCTAATCCTTCCCCTTACTCGAACCCTAAACCTAAACCTAACCCTAACCCTAACCCTAAACTTAACCCTAACCCTAACCCCTACCCTAAACCTAACCCTAACCCTTCCCCTTATTCTAACCCTAACACTAACATTACCCTTACCCTAACCCCTACCCTAACCCTAACCCTAAACTTGACCCTAACTCTAACCCTAACCCTAACCCTAATCCTTCCCCTTACTCGAACCCTAAACCTAAACCTAAACCTAACCCTAACCCTAACCCTAAACTTAACCCTAACCCTAACCCTATCTCTAACCCTTACCCTTACCCTAACCCTAACCCTAAACCTAACACTAAACCTAACCCTTACCTTTACACTAAACCTAACCCTAACCCTAACCCTAACCCTTCCCCTCATTCTAACCCTAACCCTAATATTGCCCTTACCCTAACCCCTACCCTAACCCTAACCCTAACCCTTTCCCTAAACCTAACCCTAACCCTTACCCTTTCCCTAACCCTAAACCTAACCCTAACCCTTACCCTTACCCTAACCATAACCCTAACCCTAATCCTAAACCTAAACCTAACCCTTACCCTAAACCTAACCCGACCCTAACCCTTACCCTAAACCTAACCCTAACCGTACCCCAACCCTAACCCTAAACCTTACCCTTACAATAAACCTAACCCTAACCCTTACCTAACCATAACCCTAACCCTAACCCTAACCCTTACCCTTACCCTTATGCTAACCCTAACCCTAACATTAACCCTAACCCTAACCCTACCCCTTACTCTTACCCTAAACCTAACCGTAACTCTAACCCTAATCCTAACCCTAACCCTAACCCTAAACCTAACCCTAATATTAACCCTAACCATAACATTAATCCTAACCCTAACCCTAAACCTAAACCTAACACTAACCCCTAACCCTAACCCTAAGCCTAACCCTTACCCTTACCCTAACCCTAACCCTAAACCTAACTCTAACCCTAACCCTAACCAAAACCCCGAACCTTAACTCTAACCCTAACCCTAACCCTTACCCTTATCCTAACACTACCCCTAACCCTAATCCTAATCCTAACACTTACTCTTATCCTAAACCTAAACCTAACCCTAACCCTAACCCTTACCCTAACCCTAACCCTAATCCTAACCCTAACCCTTACCCTAATCCTAAACCTATCCCTAATCCTAACCCTAACCCTAACCCTAACCCTAATCCTAAAACTAATCCTAACCCTAACCCTAAAATTAACCGTAACCCTTACCCTTACCCTAACCCTAAACTTAACCCTAACCCTGACCCTTACCCTAACCCTAACACTAATCCTTACCCTAACCCTTACCCTAATCCTAAACCTATCCCTAACCCTAACCCTTACCCTAACCCTAACCCTTACC
Source organism: Megascapheus bottae (assembly GCF_031878675.1). Taxonomy (NCBI): domain Eukaryota; kingdom Metazoa; phylum Chordata; class Mammalia; order Rodentia; family Geomyidae; genus Megascapheus; species Megascapheus bottae. The sequence goes on from NW_028327491.1 coordinate 148,209, forward strand.
CTTACTGTAACCCTAACCCTAACCCTAAACTTGACCCTAACGCTAACCCTAACCCTAACCCTAATCCTTCCCCTTACTCGAACCCTAAACCTAAACCTAAACCTAACCCTAACCCTAACCCTAAACTTAACCCTACCCCTAACCCTATCTCTATCACTTACCCTTACCCTAACCCTAACCCTAAACCTAACACTAACCCTAACCCTTACCCTTAACCTAAACCTAACCCTAACCCTAACCCCTAACCCTAACCCTAACCCTAAACCTAACCCTAACCCTTACCCTTATCCTAATCCTAACCCTAACCCTAACTCTTACCCTCACCCTAACCCTAACCCTAACCCTTACCCTAACCCTAACCCTATTTCTAACCCTAACTCTTAAACTTACCCTAACCCTAACCCTAACCCTAAAACTAACAGTAACCCTAACCTTAACCCTACCCCTAACCCTAAACGTTACCCTAAACCTAACACTACTCCTAACCCTAACCCTTACCCTTACCCTAACCCTAACCCTAACCCTAAACCTAATCCTAATACTAACCCTAACCCTAACCCTTACCCTTACCCTTACCCTAATCCTAACCCTAACCTTAACACTAAACCTTACCCTTACCCTAACCCTAACCCTAACCCTAAAATTAACCCTAACCCTTAACCTTATCCTAAACCTAACCCCACCCCTAACACTTACCCTAACCCCTACCCAAACCCTAAACATAACCCTAACCCTTACCCTAACCCTAACCCTAAACCTTACCCTTATCCTAACGCTAAACCTAACCCTAATCCTATCCCTAACCCTAACCCTTACCCTAACCCTAAACCTAATCCTAATACTAACCCTAACCCTAACCCTTACCCTTACCCTTACCCTAATCCTAACCCTAACCTTAACACTAAACCTTACCCTTACCCTAACCCTAACCCTAACCTTTACCCTAAACCAAACCTAAACCCTAAACCTAACCCTTACTCTTACCTTAACCCTAACCCTAACCATAACCCTAACCCTAACCCTAACCCTTACCCTAACGCTAACCCTAACTTTAACGCTAACCATAACCCTTAACCTTACCCTAACCGTAACCCTAACCTTAAACCCAACCCTACACCTATCCCTAACATTAACCCTAAACCTTACCCTTACCCTAACCCTAACCCTAACCCTAAAACTAACTCTAACCCTAACCCCGAACCTTAACTCTAACCCTAACCCTAACCCTTACCCTTATCCTAACACTAACCCTAACACTAATCCTAATCCTAACACTTACTCTTACCCTAAACCTAAAACTAACCCTAACCCTAACCCTTACCCTAACCCTAACCCTAATCCTAACCCTAACTCTTACCCTAATCCTAAACCTATCCCTGATCCTAACCCTAACCCTAACCCTAACCCGTACCCTTACTCTAACAGTAACCCTAATCCTAACCCCGAACCTTAACCCTAACCCTAACCCTTACCCTTATCCTAACCCTAACCATTACCCTTACCCTAACCCCAACCCTAACCCTTACCCTAACCCTAACCCTAACCCTTACCCTAACCCTAACACTAACCCTAACACTAACCCCTAAACCTCACCCTTAACCTAACCCTAACCCTAACCCTAACCCTAGCCCTAACCTTAACCCTAACCCTAACCCTAACAATTGCCCTTACCCTAACCCTAACCCGAAAGCTACCACTAACCTAACCCTAACAATAACCCTAACCCTTTCCCTTACTTAACCCTAAGCCTAAACCTAACCCTAAACCTAATCCTAACCCTAACCATGACCCTAACCCCTACCCTAAACCTAAACCTAACACTTCCCCTTATTCTAACCCTAACCCTAACATTACCCTTACCTTAACCCCTACCCTAACCCTAACCCTAACCCTAAACCTAACCCTTTCCCTAACCCTAACCCTAACCCTTACCCCTTCCCTAACCCTAAACCTACCCTAAACCTAACCCTAACCCTTACCCTTACAATAACCCTAACCCTAACCCTAATCCTACACCTAAACCTTACCCTTACCCAAAAACTAACCCTACCCTAAACCTTAACCTAAACCTATCCCTAACCCTAACCCCAACCCTAACCCTAAACCTTACACTTACAATAAACCTAACCCTAACCATTACCTAACCATAACCCTAACACTAATCCTAACCCTTAACTTTACCATAATCCTA
>NW_028327491.1:150599-202496 GCF_031878675.1 Megascapheus bottae
TTTAGGGTTAGGTTTAGGGTTAGGGTTAGGGTAAGGGTAAGGTTTAGGGTTAGGGTTAGGGTTAGTGTTAGGTTTAGGTTTAGGGTTAGGGTAAGGGTAAGGGTTAGGGTTAGGGTTACCTGTAGGGTTAGGGTTAGGGTAAGGTTAAGGGTTAGGGTTAATGTTAGGGTTAGGGTTAGGGTAAGGGTAATGGATAGGGTTAGGGTTAGGCTTAGGGTTAGGTTTAGAGTTAGGGTTAGGGTTAGGTTTAGGGTTAGGGTTAGGGTAAGGGTAAGGGTTAGGGTTAGGTTTAGGGTTAGGGTTAGGGTAAGGGTTAGGGTTAGGGTTAGGTTTAGGGTTGAGGTTACAGTGAGGGTTAGGGATAGGGTAAGGATTAGGGTTAGGGTTAGTGTTAGGGTAAGGGTTATTGTTAGGGTTAGGGTTAGGGTTGGCATTAAGGTTAGGGTTAGGCTTAGGGTAAGGGTAAGGTTTAGGGTTAGGGTTAAGATTAGGGTTAGGTATAGCTTAAGGGTAAGGGTTAGGTTTAGGGTTAGGTTTAGGGTTAGGTTTAGGGTAAGGGTAAGGGTTAGGGTTAGGGTTAGGGTTAGGTTCAGGGAAAGGTTAAGGGTAAGGGTTAGGGTTAGGGTTAATGTTAGGGTTATGGTTAAGATTAGGGTTAGGTATAGGGTAAGGGTAAGGTTTAGGGTTAGGGTTAGTGTTAGGGTTATGGTTAAGATTAGGGTTAGGTATAGGGTAAAGGTAAGGGTTAGGGATAGGTTTCGGTTTAGGGGTTAGGTTTAGGGTTAGGGTTAGGGTAAGGGTAAGGTTTAGGGTTAAGTTTAGGGTTAAGGCAAGGGTAAGGGTTAGGGTAAGAGTAGGGTTAGGTTTAGGGTAAGGGTAAGGTTTAGGTGTAGGGTTAGAGTTAGGGTAAGGGTAAGGGTTAGGGTTAGGGTTAGGGAACTGGTAAGGGTTAGGTTAAAGTTTAAGGTAAGGTTTATGGTTAAGGTTAGGGTTAAGGTAAGGGTAAGTGTTAGGGTTAGGGTTAGGGTTTGGTTTAGGTTTAGGGTTTGGGTAAGGGTAATGGTTCGGTTTAGGTTTAGTGTTGGGGTTAAGTTTAGCGTTAGGGTTAGGGTAAGGGTAAGGGTTAGGTTTAGGGGTAGGTTTAGGGTTTGGGTTAGGGTTTGGGTTAGGGTAAGTGTTAGGGTTAGGTTTAGGTTAAGGGTAAGGTTTATAGTTAGGGTTAGGATTAGAGTTACGGTTAGCGTAGGGTAAGCTTAATGGTTAAGTTTAGGTTTATGGTTAGGGATAGGGTTAGTGTTAGGGTAAGCGTAATGGTTAGGGTTTGGTTTAGGTATGGGGTTAAGTTTATGCTTAGGGTTAGGGAAAGGGTAAGGTTAAGTGTTAGGGTAAGGTTTATGGTCAGATTAAGGGTTAGGGTTAGGTTTAGGGTTATGGTGAGGGTTAGGGTTAGGGTTAGGGGATAGAGTTCGGGTTAGGGTTAGGGTTAGGGTTAGGGTTAGGGTAAGGGTTAAGTTTAGGTTTGGATTAGGGGATAGGGTTAGGCTAAGTGTTAGGGTTAGGGTAAGGGTTAAGATTAGGGGTTGGGGTTAGGGTTAGGGTTAGGGTTAGGGTTAGGGTTAGGTTTAGGCTTAGGGGTAGGTTTAGGTTTAGGTTTAGGGTTAGGTTTCGGGTTAGTGTAAGGGTTAGAGTTAGGGTTAGGTTTAGGGTTGGGGTTAAGGTTAGGGTTAGGGTTAGGGTAAGGGTAAGGGTTAGGGTTAGGGTTAGGTTTAGGGTGAGGGTTAGGGTTAAGGTTAGGGTTAGAGGTTAGGGTTAGGGTTAGGGTTAGTGTAAGGGTAAGGGTTAGGTTTAGGGTTAGGTTTAGGGTTAGGGTAAGTGTTAGTGTTAGGGTTAGGGTTAGGGTAAGGGAAAGAGAGGCTTAGGGTTAGGGTTAGGGTAAGGTAGGGTTAAGGTTAGGGTTAGGAAAAGGGTTAGGGTTAGTGTTGGGATTAGCATTAAGTTTAGTGTTAGGGTTAAGTTTAGGGTTATGGGTTAGGGTTACGTTTAGGTTTAGGGATAGAGTTAGGTTTAGGGTTAGGGTTAGGGTAAGGGTAAGGGTTAGGTTTAGGGTTAAGGTTAGGGTTAGGGTTAGGGTTAGGGTAAGGGTAAGGGTTAGGGTTAGGGTTAGGGATAGGTTAAAGGTTAGTGTTAGGGTTAGCATTAGGGTTAAGGTTAGGGTTATCGTTAGGGTTAGGGTTAGGTTCAGGGAAAGTATTAGTGTTAGGGTTAGTGTTAGGTTTAGGGTTAGGGTAAGGGTAAGGGTTAGGGTTAGGGTTAGGGTTAGGTTTATGGTTAGGGTAAGTGTTAGTGTTAGGGTTAGGGTTAGGGTTAGTGTAAGGGTAAGGGTTAGGTTTAGGGTTAGGTTTCGGGGTTAGGGTTAGGTTTAGGGTTAGGTTTCGGGGTTAGGGTTAGGTTTAGGGTTAGGTTTAGGGTTAGGGTTAGGGTAAGGGTAAGGTTTAGGGTTAAGGTTAGGGTTAACGTAAGGGTAAGGGTTAGGGTTAGTGTTAGGGTTAGGGTAAGAGTAGGGTTAGGTTTGGGGTAAGGGTAAGGTTTAGGTGTAGGGTTAGGGTTAAGGTAAGGATAAGGGTTAGGGTTAGGGAACTGTTAAGGTTTAGGGAAAAGTTTAGCGTAAGGTTTAGGGTTAAGGTTAGGTTTAAGGTAAGGGTAAGTGTTAGGGTTAGTGTTAGGGTTAGGTTTAGGATTAGGGTTAGGGTAAGGGTAATGGTTAGGGTTAGGTTTAGGGTTGGGGTTAAGGTTAGCGTTAGGGTTAGGGTAAAGGTAAGGGTTAGGTTTAGGGTTAGGGTTAGGGTTAGAGTTGGGGTTAGGGTAAGTGTTAGGGTTAGGTTTAGGTTAAGGGTAAGGTTTATAGATAGGGTTAGGATTAGAGTTAGGGTTAGCGTAGGGTAAGCTTAATGGTTAGGTTTAGGTTTATGGTTAGGGATTGGGTTAGTGTTAGTGTAAGGGTAATGGTTAGGGTTCGGTTTAGGTTTGGGGTTAAGTTTAGGCTTAGGGTTAGGGAAAGGGTAAGGGTAAGTGTTAGGGTAAGGGTTATGGTTAGGGTAAGGGTTAGGGTTAGGTTTAGGGTTAGGGTGAGGGTTAGGGTTAGGGTTAGGGGATAAGGTTCGGGTTAGGGTTAGGGGTAGGGTAAGGGTTAAGTTTAGGTTTAGGGTAGCTGATAGGGTTAGGGTAAGTGTTAGGTTCAGGGTAAGGTTTAAGATTAGGGGTTAGGGTTAGGGTTAGGGTTAGCTTTAGGTTTAGGGGTAGGTTTAGGTTTAGGGTTAGGGTTAGGGTTCGGGTTAGTGTAAGGGTTAGGCTTAGGGTTAGGTTTAGGGTTGGGGTTAAGGATAGGGTTAGGGTTAGGGTAAGGGTAAGGGTTAGGGTTAGGGTTAGGTTAAGGGGTAGGGGTAGGGTTAGGTTTAGGGTGAGGGTTAGGGTTAGGGTTAGTGTTACGGTTAGGGTTAGGGTAAGGATTACGGTGAGGGTTAGGTTAGGGTAAGGTTTAGCGTTAGGGTTAGGGTTAGCATTAAGTTTAGATTTAGGGTTAGGGTAAGGGAAAGAGTTAGGCTTACGGTTAGGGTTAGGGTAAGGTAGGGTTAGGGTTAGGCTTAGGATAAGGGTTAGGGTTAGGGTTGGGATTAGCATTAAGTTTAGGGTTAGGGTTAGGGTTAGGGTTATGGGTTAGGGTTAGGGTTAGGGTTAGGATTAGGGTAAGGGTTGGTGTTAGGTTTAGGGTTAGGTTTAGCATTAAGATTAGGGTGAGGGTTAGGGTTAGGGTAAGGGTAAGGGTTAGGGTTAGGTTTTGGGGTTAGGGTTAGGGTTAGGGCTGGGTCAGGTTTAGGGTTAGGGTTTGGGTAAGAGTAAGGGTTAGGGTTAGAGTTAGGTTTAGGCTAGGGTTAGTGTAAGGGTTAGGGTTTGGGTTAGGGTTAGGGATAGGGTTAAGCTTAGGGTTAGGGTTAGGATTAGGGTCAGGGAAAGGGTTAGGGTTAGGGTTAGGGTTAGGTTTAGGGTTAGGTTTAGGGTAATGGTAAGGGTTAGGGTTAGGTTTAGGGATAGGGTGAAGGTTAGTGTTAGGGTTAGGGTTAGGGTTAGGGTAAGGGTTAGTGTTAGGGTTAGGTTTAGGGTTAGGGTAAGTGTTAGTGTTAGGGTTAGGGTTACGGTTAGGGTTAGGTTTAGGGTTAGGGTTAGGTTAAGGGCAAGGGTTAGGGTTAAGTTTAGGGTTATGGGTAGGGTTAGGGTTAGTGTTAGGTTTAGGGTTAGGGAAAGGTTAAGAGTTAGGGTAAGCGTTAAGTTCAGGATTAGGGTTAGGGTTAGAGTTAGGTTTAGGATTAGTTAGGGGTTATGATTAGGGTAAGGGTTAGGGTTAGGGTTAGATTAAGGGTTAGGGTTTGGGTTAGGGTAAGGGTAAGTGTTAGGGTTATGGTTAGGGTTATGGTTAGGTTTAGGGTTAGGGTTAGGGTTAGGGTAAGGGTAAGGATTAGGGTTAGGGTTAGGGTTAGGGTAAGGGTTAGGGTTAGCGTTAGGGTAAAGGTAAGGGTTAGGGGTAGGGTTAGGGTTATGGTACGGGTAAGGGTTAGGGTTAGGATAGGGTAAGGTTTAGGGTAAGGGTTAGGGTTATGTTTAGGATTAGTGTAAGGGTAAGGGTTAGGGTTAGAGTTAGGGTTAGGGTAAGGGTAAGGGTTAGGGTTAGGGTTAGGGGTTAGGGTTAGGGTTAGGGTTAGCATTAGGTTAAGGGTATGTGTTAGGGTTAGGGTTAGGGTTAAGGTTAGGTTTAGGGTTAGTGTTAGGGTAAGGGTAAGGGTTAGAGTTAGGTTTAGGGTTAGATTTAGGGTAAGGGTAAGCGTAAGGGTTAGGGTTAGGGTTAGGATTAGGGTTAGTGTTAGGGTTAGGGTTAGGGTAAGTGTAAGGTTGAGGGTTAGGATTAGGGTTAGGGTTAGGTTAAGGGTTAGGTTTAGGGCAAGGGTAAGGGTTAGGGTTAGTGTCAGGGGTAGGTTTAGGGTTGGGGTTAAGTTTATGGTTAGGGTTAGGTTAATGGTAATGGTAAGGGTTAGGGTTAGGGTTAAGTTTAGGGTTATGGTTAGCGTTAGGGTAAGGGTAAGGGTTAGGTTTAGGGTTAGGTTTAGGGTTAGGTTTAAGGTAAGAGTAAGGGTTAGGGTTAGGGTTAGTGTTAGGGTTAAGTTTAGGGTTAGGGTTAGTGTTTGGGTTAGGCTTAGGTTTAGGGTTAGGGTGAGGGTAAGGTTAAGTGTTAGGGTTAGGGTTAGGGTTAGCGAAAGCTAAGGGTTAGGGTTACGGTTAGGGTTAGGGTAAGGATAAGGTTTATGGTTAGGGTTAGGGTTAGAATTAAGGTTAGGGTTAGGGTTAGGGTAAGGGTAAGAGTTTGGTTTAGAGTTTGGGTTGTGTAAGGGTTATGGCTAGGGTTAGGGGTAAGGTTAGGGTTAGGGTTAGGGTAAGTGTAATGCTTATTGTCAGGGTTAGGGCCAGGGTTATTCTTAGGGTAAGGTTTAGGGTTAGTGTTAGGGTTAGGTTTAGGGTTATGGTTAGGGTTAGGGTAAGGGTTACGGTTAGGGTTAGGGTTAGGGTTAGGGTAAGGGTAAGGGTTAAGTTTAGGGTTAGGGATAGATTTAGGGTTAGGGTTATGGTTAGGGTTAGGGTAAGGATAAGGGTTAGGGTTAAGGTTAGAGTTAGGGTTAGGGTTAGCGTTAGGGTTATAGTTAGGGTTAGGGTTAGTGTAAGGTTAAGGGTTAGTGTTAGGTTTATGGTTAGTGTTAGGGTAAGAGTAAGGGTAAGGGTTAGGGTTAGGGTTAGGTTTAGGGTTAGGGTTAGGGATAGAGTAAGGGTTAGAGTTAGGGTTAGGTCACGGTTAGGGTTAGGGTTAGGATTAGGGCAAGAATATGTGTTAGGTTAGGGTTAGGGTTAAGGTTAAGGTTAGGGTTAGTGTAAGGGTAAGGTTTAGGGTTAGGGTTGGGGTTAGGATTAGGGTTATGGTTAGGGTTATATAAGGGAAAGAGTTAGGGTTAGGGTTAGGGTTATGTTTAGGATTAGGGTAAGGGTAAGAGTTAGGGTTAGAGGTAGGGTTAGTGTAAGGGTTAGGGTTATTGTTAGGGTTAGGGTTAGGGTTAGGGTAAGGGTTAGGGTTAGGGTTAGGGTTATGTTTAGGGTTACGGTTAGGGTTAGGGTTAGGGTAAGGGTATGTTTTAGGGTTAGGGATAAGGTTAGGGTTAAGGTTAGCGTTAGGGTATGTGTAAGGGTTAGGCTTAGGGATATGGTAAGGGTAAGGGTAAGGGTTAGGGTTAGGGTTAGTGTAAGGGTTAGGGTTAAGGTTAGGGTAAAGTTTGGGGTTAGGTTTATGGTAAGGGTTAGGGTTAGGGTTCGGGTTAGGTTTAGGTTTTGGGTAAGGGTAAGGTTTAGGGTTAGGGTTAGGGTTAGGGTAAGGGTTAGGGTTAGGGTTAGTGTTAGGGTAGGGGTTAGGGTAAGAGTAAGTGTTAGGGTTAGGGTAAGGGTTAGGTTTAGGGTTAGGGTTAATGTAAGGGTAAGGGTTAGGGTTAGGGTTAGGGTTTGAGTTAGGCTTAGGTTTAAGGTTAGGTTTAGAGTAATGGTAAGCGTTAGGGTTATGGTTAGGTTAGCGAATGGGTAAGGGTTAGGGTTAGGGTTAGGGTAAGGTTTAGGGTTAGGATTAGAGTTATGGTAAGGGTTAGGGTTAGGGTTAGAATTAAGGTTAGGATTAGGGTGAGGGTAAGGGTAAGAGTTTGGGTTAGAGTTTGGGTTGGGTAAGGGTTAGGGTTAGGGTTAGGAGTAAGGTTAGGGTTAGGGTTAGGGTAATTGTAAGTGTTAGATTTAGGGTTAGGGCCAGGGTTATTGTTAGGGTAAGGGTTAAGGTTAGTGTTAGGGTTAGGATTAGGTTAGGGTTAGGGTTAGGGTCAGGGTAAGGGTTACGGTTAGGTTTAGGATTAGGGTTAGGTTTAGGGTTAGGGTAAGTGTTAGGTTTAGGGTTAGGGTTAGGTTTAGGGTTAGGGTTATCGTTAGGGTTAAGGTGAGGATAAGTGTTAGGGTTAAGGTCAGGGTTAGGGTTAGGCTTAGGGTTAGGGTTAGGGTAAGTGTTAGTGTTAAGGTTAGGGTTAGGGTTTGTGTTAGGATAAGGGTAAGGGTTAGGGTTAGGGTTAGGGTTAGGGTTAAGGTTCGGAGTTAGGGTTAGGGTTAGGGTTAGAGTAAGGGTAAGGGTTAGGGTTAGGGTTAGGGTAAGTGTTAGGATTAGGATTAGGGTTAGGGTTAGGGTTAGGGTTAGGGTTAATGTTCGTTGTTAGGGTTAGAGTTAGGTTTAGGGTTAGGGTTAGGATAAGGGTAAGGGTTCGGGTTAGGGTTAGGTTTAGGGTAAGGGTTAGGGTTACGGTTAGGGTACGGGTTAGGGTTAGGGTTAGGGTTAGGGTTAGAGTTACGGTTAGGTTTAGGGTAAGGGTAAGGGGTAGGGTTAGGGTTAGGGTTAAGGTTAGGGTTAGGGTTAGCATAAGGGTAAGGGTAAGGGTTAGGGTTAGGTATAAGGTAAAGGTAAGGGTTAGGATTAGTGTTAGGGTTTTGGTTAGGTAAGGGTTAGGGTTAGGTTTAGTGTAAGGTTAAGGATTAGGGTTAGGGTTGGGGTTAGGGTTAGGTTTAGGTTTAGGGTAAGGGTTAGCTTTAGGTTTAGGGTAAGGGTAAGGTTTAGGTTTAGGATTAGGGTTGGGTTAGGGTTAGCGTAAGGGTAAGGGTTAGGGTTAGGGTTATGGTTAGGTTTAGGGTTAGGGAAAGGGTAAGGGTTAGGGTTAGGGTTAGGGAAAGGGTTAGGGTTAGGGTTAGGGTTAGGGTAGGGGTTAGGGTAAGGGTAAGTGTTAGGGTTAGGGTTAGAATAAGGGTAAGGGTTAGGGTTAGGTTTAGGGTAGGGGTTAGGGTTAGGGTTAGTTTTAGGGTTAGGGTTAGGGTTATGGTAAGGTTAAGGGTTAGGGTTATTGTTAGGGTTAGAGTTAGTGTTAGCTTTGGGGTTAGGGTTAGGGTAAGGGCAATGTTAGGGTATGGTTAGGGTTAAGGTTAGGGCTGGCGTTAGGGTTAGGGTTAGGGTTAGGGTTAGGTTAATGGTTAAGGTTAGGGGTTAGTGTTAGGGTTAGTGTTAGGGTTAGAGTAAGGGTTAGGGTAAGGGTTAGGGTTAGGGTTAGGGTTACGGTAAGTGTTAGTGTTAGGATTAGGGTTAGGTTTAGTGTTAGAGTAAGGGTTAGGGTTAGGTAAGAGTAAGGGTTAGGGTTAGGTTTAGGGTAAGGGTTAGGGTAAGAGTAAGGTTTAGCGTTAGGATTAGTGTTAGGTTTAGGGGTACGGTTAGGGTTAGGGTTAGGGTTAAGGTTAGGGTTAGGGTTAGTTTTAGGGTTAGGGTTAGGGTTACGGTAAGGGTAATGGTTAGGGTTAGGAATAGGGTTAGGGTTAAGGTTAGGGTTAGCGTTAGGTTTAGGTTTAGGCTTAGTGTTCGGGTAAGGGGAAGGATTAGGTTAAGGGTAAGGGTTAGCGTTAGGGTCAACTTTAGGGTTATGGTTAAGGTTAGTGTAAGGGTTAGGGTTAGGGTTAGGGTAAGGGTTACGGTGAGGGTTCTGGTTAAGGTTAGAATTAGGCTTAGGGTAAGGGTAAGGGTTAGGGTTAGTGTTAGTGTTAGGGTTAGGTTAAGGGTTAAGATTAGGTTTTAGGGTTAGGGTTCGGGTTAGGGTTAGGGTAAGGGTTAGGGTTAGGTTAATTGTAAGTGTTAGGGTAGGGTTAGGGTATGTGTAAGGTTTGGGATTGGGGTTAGGGTTATGGTTAGGGTTAGGGTATGGTTAGGGTTAGGGTAAGGGTAAGGTTAGGGTTAGGTTTAGGTTTATGCTTAGTGTAAGCTTTAGGGTTAGGGTTAGGGCTAGGGTAGCCCTTAGGGTAAGTGTTAAGGTTACGGTTAGGTTTAGGGGTCAGGGTTAGGGTTAGGGTTAGGGTTAGGGGTTATGGTTAGTGTTAGGGTTAGGTTAGGTTTTAAGGTTAGGGTTAGGGTAAGGGATAGGGTTAGTGTTAGGGTTAGAGTTAGGGTAAGTGTAAGTTTTAGGGTTAGGGTTAGGGTTAGTGTTAGGGTTGGGGTTAAGGTTAGGGTTAGGGTTAGGGTAAGGGTAAGGGTTAGGGTTAGGGTTAGTGTTAGGGTTAGGGTTAGAGGTAGGGTTAGGATTAGGGTTAGGGTTAGGTTTAGGGTTAGGGTAAGGGTGAGGGTTAGGGTTAGTCTAAGCAAAGGTTAAGGTTAGGGTTAGGGTTAGGGTTAGGGTAAGGATTATGGTTAGGGTTAGGGTTAGGGTTAGGTAAGGGTTAGGGTTAGGGTTAGGGTTAGCATTAAGGTTAGGGTTACTGTAAGGGTAATGATTAGGTTTAGGGTTACGGTAAGGGTTAGGGTTAGTGTCAGGGTTAGGTTTAGGGTTAGGGTAAGGGTAAGGGTTAGGGTAAGGGTTAAGGTTAAGGTTAAGGTAAGGGTTAAGGTTGGGGTTAGGGTTAGGGTAAGAGCAATAGTTAGGGTTTGGGTTAGGGTTAAGTTTAGGGATAGGGTTAGTGTTAGGGATATGTTTAGGGTTAGGGTTAGGGTAAGGGTAAGGGTTAGGGTTAGGGTTAAGGTTAAGGTTAAGGTTAGGGTTACGGTTAGAGTTAGGGTGAGTTTATGTTTAGGGTTAGGGTTAGTGTAAGCGTAAGGGTTAGGGTTAGGGTTAAGGTTAAGTTTAAGATTAGGTTTAGGGTTAAGGTTACTGTAAGGGTAAGGGTTAGGGTTATGGTTAGGGTTAGGGTTATAGTTTAGGATTAGGGTAAGGGTAATGGTTAGGGTTAGGGTTAGGTTTAGGGTAAGTATTAGGGTTAGGGTTAGGTTTAGCGTTAGGGTAAGTGTAAGTGTTAGGGTTAGGGTTAGTGTTAGTGTTAGGACAAGGGTAAGGGTTAGGGTTAGGGTTAGGGTTAGGGTTCGGGGTTAGGGTTAGTGTTAGGGTTAGAGTTAGGTTTAGGGTTAGCGTTAGGGTAAGGTTAAGGGTTAGGGTTAGGGTTAGGGTTAGTGTTAGGTGTAGGGTTAGGGTTAGGGTAAGGGTAAGGGTTAGGGATAGTGTTAGGTTTAGGGTTAAGTTTAGGTTTAGGGTTAGGGTTAGGGTTAGGTTAAGAGTAAGTGGTATGGTTAGGGTCACGGTTATTGTTAGGGTTAGGTTTAGGGTAAAAGTATGTGTTAGGGTTAGGGTTGGGGTTAGGGTTAGGTTAGGGTTAGGGTAAGGGTAAGGGTTAGGGTTAGGGTTAGGGTAAGGGTAAGGGTTAGGGTTAGTGTTAGGTTCAGGGTTAGGGTTAGGGCAAGGGTTATGTTTAGGGTTAGTATTAGGGGTTAGGGTTAGTGTTAGGGTTAAGTTTAGTGTTAGGGTAAGGGTAAGGTTTAGGCTTACGGTTAGGGTTAGTGGTTAGGATTAAGATTAGGGTTAGGGTAAGGGTTGGTGTTAGGTTTAGGGTAAGGGTAAGGTTTAGGGTTAGGGTAGGGTTAGGGTTAGGTTTGGGTTAGGGTTAGGGTAAGAGTAAGCGTTAGGGTTAAGGTTAGGGTTAGGGTAAGGGTTAGGTTTAGGGTTAGGGTTAAGGTTAGGGTTAGTGTTAGGGTTAGGAAAAGGGTTAGGGTTAGGGTTAGCTTAAGGGTTAGCTTTAGGGTTAGGGTTAGTGTTAGAGGTAGGGTTAGGGTTAGGGTAAGGGTAAGGTTTAGGGTTAGGGTTAGGGTTAAGGTAAGGGTTAGGGTTAGGGATTAGGGTTAGGGTTGGGGTTAGGGTAAGGGTTAGTGTTAGGGTTAGGGTAAGGGTAAGTGTTAGCTTTAGGGTTAGGGTTAGGGTAAGGGTAAGCGTTAGGGTTAGGGTTAGGGTTACGTTTGGGGTTGGGGTTAAGGTTAGGGTGAGGGTTAGGGTAAGGGAAACGGTTAGGGTTAGAGTTAGTGTTAGGTTTAAAGTTAGTGTTAGGGTAAGGGTAAGGGTTAGGGTTAGGGTTATTGTTAAGGTTAGGGTTAGGGTTAGGTTAAGGGTAAGGGTTAGGATTAGGGTTAGGGTTAGGTTTAGGGTTAGGGTTAGGGTTAGGGTCAGTGTAAGACTTAGGGTTAGGGTTAGAGTTAGGTTTAGGTTTAGGGTAAGGGTAAGATTTAGGGTTAGGGTTAGGATTAGGGTTAGGGTTAGCTTTAGGGTTAGTGTTAGGGTAAGGGTAAGGTTTAGGTTTATGTTTAGGGTAAGGGTTATTGTTAGGGTAAGGGTTAGTGTTATGGTTAGGGTTAGGGTTAGGGTTAGGGATAGTGTTAGGTTAGGGTAAGGGTAAGGGTTAGGGTTAAGGTTAAGGCTAGGGGTTAAGTTTAGGGTTAGGGTTAGGTTTATGGTTAGGTAGGGTAATGATCTTGATGAGGGTTAGGGTTAGGGGTTAGTGTTAGGGTTAGGGTTAGGGTAAGGGTTAGGGTTACGTTTGGGTAAGGCTAAGGTTTAGGGTTAGGTTTAGGGTAAGGGTTAGGGTTAGGGTTAGGGTTAGAGGTAGGGTTAGTGTTAGGGTAAGGGTAAGGTTTAGGGTTAGGTTTAGGCTTAGGGTAAGGGTTAGGGGTAGGGGTTAGGGTTAGGGTTAGAGTTAGGGTAAGGGTTAGGGTTAGGGTTAGGGTTAAGGTAAGGGTAAGTGTTCAGGTTAGGGTTAGGGTTAGGGTTATGGTAAGTGTAAGCGTTAGGGCAAGAGTTAGGGTTAGGGTTAGGTTTAGGGTTAGAGGTAGGGTTAGTGTTAGGGTAAGGGTAAGGTTTAGGGTTAGGTTTAGGGTTAGGGTAAGGGTTAGGGGTAGGGATTAGGGTTAGGGTTAGAGTTAGGGTAAGGTTTAGGGTTAGGGTTAGGGTTAGGGTAAGGGTAAGTGTTAGGGTTAGGGTTAGGGTAAGTGTAAGCGTTATGGTAAGGGTTAGGGTTAGGTTTAGGGTAGGGTTTAGGGTTAGGGTTAGAGGTAGGGTTAGGGTTAGGGTAAGGGTAAGGTTTAGGGTTAGAGTCAGGGTTAGGGTAAGGGTTAGGGTTAGGGATTAGGCTTAGGGTTAGGGTTAGGGTAAGGGTTAGTGTTAGGGTTAGGGTAAGGTTAAGTGTTAGGGTTAGGGTTAGGGTTAGGGTAAGGGTAAGCGTTATGGTTAGGGTTAGGGTTAGAGTTAGGTTTAGGGTAAGGTTTAGGGTAAGGGTTAGTGTTAGGTTTAGGGTAAGGGTAAGGTTAAGGTTAGGGTTAGGGTTAGGTTTGGGGTTAGGGTTAGGGTAAGAGTAAGGGTTAGGGTTAAGTTTAGGGTTAGGGTAAGGGTTAGGGTTAGTGTTAGGGTTAAGGTTAGGGTTAGGGTTAGGGTTAGGCAAAGGATTAGGGTTAGGGTTAGGGTAAGGGTTAGCGTTAGGGTTAGTGTTAGGGTTAGAGGTAGGTTTAGGTTTAGTGTAAGGGTAAGGTTTAGGGTTAGGGTTAGGATTAGCGTAAGGGTTAGGTTAGGGGTTAGGGTTAGGGTTAGGGTAAGGGTTAGGGTTAGGGTTAGGGTTAGGGTAAAATTTAGGGTTAGGGTTAGGGTTATGGTAAGGGTAAGTGTTAGGGTTAGGGTTAGGGTTAGGGTAAGGGTAAGCGTCAGGGTTAGGGTTAGGTTTAGGTTTAGGGTTGGGGTTAAATTTAGCGTGAGGGTTAGATTAAGGCAAAGGGTTAGGGTTAGGGTTAGGGTTAGATTTAAGGTTAGGGTTAGGGCAAGGGTAAGGTTTAGGGTTAGGGTTAGAGTTAGGTTTGGAGTTAGGGTTAGGGTAAGAGTAAGGGTTAGGGTTAAGGTTAGGGTTATGGTAAGGGTTAGGGTTAGGGTTAGTTTTAAGGTTAGGGTTAGGGTTAGGGTTAGGCAAAGGGTTACGGTTAGGGTTAGGGTAAGGGTTACCCTTAGGGTTAGGGTTAGGGTTAGAGGTAGGGTTAGGGTTAGTGTAACGGTAAGGTTTAGGGTTAGGGTTTGAATTAGGGTAAGGGTTAGATTAGGGGTTAGGGTTAGGGTTAGGGTAAGGGTTAGGGATAGGGTTAGGGTTAGGGTAAAAATTAAAGTTAGGGTAAGGATAGGGTAAGCGTCAGGGTTAGGTTTAGGGTTAGGTTTAGGGTTGGGGTTAAGTTTAGGGTGAGGGTTAGTGTAAGGCAAAGGGTTAGGTTTAGGTTGGGTTAGGGTTAGGTTTAAGGTTAGGGTTATGGTAAGGGTAAGGGTTAGGGTTAGGGTTAGGGTGAAGGTTAGGGTTAGGGTTAGGGTTAGGTTAAGGGTAAGGGTTTTATTAGGGTTAGGGTTAGGGTTAGGTTTAGGGTTATGTTTAAGGTAAGGGTAAGGGTTATGTTTATGATTAGGGTTAAAGTTAGGGTTAGGGTTAGGATAAGTTTAAGGCTTAGGGTTAGGCTTACGGTTAGGTTTAGGGTAAGGGTAAGGTTTAGGGTTAGTGTTAGGGTTAGGGTAAGGGTAAGGTTTAGGGTTAGGGTTCAGCTAAGGGTTAGGGTGAGGGTAAGGGTCAGGGTTAGGTTTAGGGTTAGGGTTAAAGGTAGGGTTAGGGTTAGGGTTAGGGTAAGGTGTAGGGTTAGAATTTAGGGATAGGGTTAGGTTTAGGGTAAAGGTTAGGGTTAGAGTTAGAATAAAATTAGGGTTAGTGTTAGGGTTAGGGTTATGGTAAGGGTAAGTGTTAGGGTTAGGGTTAGGGTTAGGTTTAGGTTTAGGTTTAGGTTTAGGGTTAGGGTTAGGGTTAAATTTAGTATAAGCGTTAGGATTAGGGTTAGAGTAAAATTAGGGTTAGGGTTAGGGTTAGAGTTAGGGTAAGGGTAAGTGTTAGGGTTAGGGTTAGGGTTAGGGTTAGGTTTAGGTTTAGGTTTAGGGTTAGGGTTTGGGTTAGGGTTAGGTTCAGGGTTAGGGTTACGGTTAGGGTAAAGGTAAGGGTTAGGGTTAGGGTTAGGGTTAGGTTTAGGGTAAGGGTAAGGTTTATGGTTAGGGTTAGGTTTAGGGTTAGGGTTATGGTAAGGGTAAGGTTTAGGGTTAGGGTTAGGGTTAGGGTTAAGGTTAGGGTTAGGGTTAGGGTTAGGGTAAGGGTACGGTTTATGGTTAGGGTTAGGTTAGGGTTAGTGTTATGGAAAGGGTAAGGTTTAGGGTTAGGTTTAGGGTTAGGGTAAGGATTAGGGTTAGGGTTAGGGTAAGGGTTAGGTTTAGGGTTAGAGTTAGCATTAAGGTTAGGGTTAGGGTTAGGGTAAGGGTAAGGGTTAGGGTTATGGTTAGGGTAAGGGTAAGGTTTAGGATTAGTGTTAGTGGTAGGGTTAGGGTAAGTGTTAGGGTTAGGGTTAGGTTAGGTTTAGGGTTAGGTTTAGGATTAGGATTAGGGTAAGGGGTAAGGGTAAGGGTTATGGTTAGGGTTAGGTTGTGGGTTAGGGTTAGGTTTAGGGTTAGTGTTAGGTTTAGGGTTAAGTTTGGGGTTAGGGTAAGGGTAAGGGTTAGAGTTAGCATTAGGGTTAGGGGTAAAGTTTAGTGTTAGGGTTAGGATAAGGGTTAGATTTAGGGTAAGGGTAAGGCTAAGGATTATGGTTAGGGTTCGTGTTAGGGGTTAGGGTTAGGTAAGGATTAGGGTAAGGGTTAGGTTTAGGTTTAGGTTAAGTGTAAGGTTTAGGGTTAGGATTAGGGTTAGGTTTTGGGTTAGGGTTAGGGTAAGGGTTAGGGTTAGGTTTAGGGTAAGGGTAAGGTTTAGGGTTAGGTTTAGGGTTAGGTTTGGGGTTAGGGTTAGGGTAAGAGTAAGGGTTAGGGTTAGGGTTACGTTTAGGGTAAGGGTTAGGGTTAGGGTTAGGGTGAAGGTTAGGGTTAGGGTTAGGCAAAAGGTTAGGTTTAGGGTTAGGGTAAGGTTTAGGGTTAGGGTTAGGGTTAGGTTTAGAGGTAGGGTTAGGGTTTGGGTAAGGGTAAGGTTTAGGGTTAGCGTTAGGGTTAGGGTAAGGGTTAGGGTTAGGGATTACTGTTAGGGTTAGGGTTAGGGTAAGGGTTAGTGTTAGGGTTAGGGTAAGGGTAAGTGTTAGGGTTAGGGTAAGGGTAAGCGTCAGGGTTAGGGTTAGGGTTAGGTTTGGGTTTGGGGTTAAGATTAGGGTGAGGGTTAGGGTAAGGGAAAGGGTTAGGGTTAGGGTTAGTGTTAGGTTTAAGGTTAGGGTTAGGGTAAGGGTAAGGGTTAGGATTAGGTTTAGGGTTAGGGTTATGGTTAGGGTTAGAGTTAGGGTTAGGTTTATGGTTAGTTTTAGGGTAAGGGTAAGAGTATTGGTTATGGTTAGTGATAGGGTTAACGTTAGGGTTAGGGTTAGGGTTAGGTTTAAGCTTAGGGTTAGGGTTAGGGTTAGGCAAAGGGTTAGGTTTAGGGTTAGGGTAAGGTTTAGGGTTAGGTTTAGGGTTAGGTTTAGAGGTAGGCTTGGTTAGGGTAAGGGTAAGGTTTAGGGTTAGGGTTAGGGTTAGGGATTAGTGTTAGGGTTAGGGTTAGGGTAAGGGTTAGGGTTAGGTTTAGGGTAAGGGTAAGCGTCATGGTTAGGGTTAGGGTTAGGTTTGGGTTTTGGAGTTAAGGTTAGGGTGAGGGTTAATGTAAGGGAAAGGGTTAGGGTTAGGGTTAGGTTTAAGGTTAGGGTTAGGGTAAGGGTAAGGGTTAGGGTTAGGTTTAGGTTTAGGGTTATGGTTAGGGTTAGAGTAGGGTTAGGTTAAGGGTAAGGGTTAGGATTAAGGTTAGGTTTAGGGTTAGGTTTAGTGTTAGGGTTAGGGTAAGGGTAAGGGTATTGGTTATGGTTAGTGTTAGGGTTAACGTTAGGGTTAGGGTTAGGTTAAGGGTCAGTTGAAGACTGAGGGTTAGGGTTAGATTTAGGGTTAGCTTTAGGGTAAGGGTAAGATTTAGGTTTAGGGTTATGGTTAGGTTAAGCTTTAGGGTTAGGGTTAGGGTAAGGGTAAGGTTTAGGTTTATGTTTAGGCTAAGGGTTAGGGTTAGGGTAAGGGTTAGTGTTATGGTTAGGGTTAGGGTTAGAGGTAGGGTTAGGGTTAGGGTTAGCGATAGGTTTAGGTATAGGGTTAGGGTTAGGGTAAGAGTAAGGTTATGGTTAGGGTTAAGGCTAGGGTTTAAGGTTAGGGTTAGGGTTAGGTTTATGGTTAGGGTAAGGGTAATGTTTAGGGTGAGGTTTAGGGTTAGGGGTTAGTGTTAGGGTTAGGGTTAGGGTAATGGTTAGGGTTAGGTTTAGGGTAAGGCTAAGGTTTAGGGTTAGGTATAGGTTAAGGGTTAGGGTTAGGGTTAGGTTTAGGGTTAGAGGTAGGGTTAGGGTTAGGGTAAGGGTAAGGTTTAGGTTTAGGTTTAGGGTTAGGGTAAGGGTTAGGGGTAGGGGTTAGGGTTAGTGTTACGGTAAGGGTTAGGGTTAGGGTTAGGGTTAGGGTAAGGGTAAGTGTTAGGGTTAGGTTTAGGTTTAGGGTAAGTGTAAACGTTAGGGTTAGGGTTAGGGTTAGGTTTAGGGTTAGGGTTAAGGTCAGGGTGAGTGTTAGGGTACGGCAAGGGTTAGGGTTAGGGTTAGGGTTAGATTTAAGATTAGGGTTAGTGTAAAAGTAAGGGTTAGGATTAGGGTTAGGGTTAGGGTTCGGGTAAGGGTAAGAGTTAGGGTTAGGGTTAGGGTTAGGTTTATGGTTAGGGTTAGGGTTAGAGTAAGGTTTATGGTTAGGCTTAGGTTTAGGGTTAGGGTTAGGGTAAGTGTAAGGGTTAGGGTTAGTGTTAGGTTCAGGGTTAGGGTTAGGGTAAGGGTTAGGGTTAGGGTTAGGGTTAGGGGTTAGGGATAGTGTTAGGGTTAATTTAGTGTTAGGGTAAGGGTAAGGTTTAGGGTTATGGTTAGGGTTAGGTTTAGAGGTAGGCTTTGGGTTAGGGTAAGGGTAAGTTTTAGGGTTAGGGTTAGGGTTAGGGTAAGGGTTAGGGTTAGGGTTAGGGTTAGGTTTGGTGTTTGGGGTTAAGGTTAGGGTGAGGGTTAGGGTAAGGGAAAGGGTTAGGGTTACGGTTAGGGTTTGGTTTAAGGTTAGGGTTAGGATTAAGGTTAGGGTTAGGGTTAGGTTTAGGGTTAGGGTTAGGGTAAGGGTAAGGGTATTGGTTATGGTTAGTGTTAGGGTTAACGTTAGGTTTAGGGTTAGGTTAAGGGTCAGTTGAAGACTTAGGGTTAGGGTAAGTTTTCGGGTTAGCTTTAGGGTAAGGGTAAGATTTAGGTTTAGGGTTATGGTTAGGGTAAGCTTTAGGGTTAGGGTTAGTGTAAGGGTAAGGTTTAGGTTTATGTTTAGGCTAAGGGTTAGGTTTAGGGTAAGGGTTAGTGTTATGGTTAGGGTTAGGGATAGACGTAGGGTTAGGGTTAGGGTTAGGGATAGGTTTAGAGATAGGGTTAGGGTTAGGGTAAGGGTAAGGTTAGGGTTAGGTTTAAGGCTTGAGTTTAAGGTTAGGGTTAGGGTTAGGTTTATGGTTAGGGTAAGGGTAATATTTAGGGTGAGGGTTAGGGTTAGAGGTTAGTGTTAGGGTTAGGGTTAGGGTAATGGTTAGGGGTAGATTTAGGGTAAGGCTAAGGTTTAGGGTTAGGTTTAGGTTAAGTGTTAGTGTTAGGGTTAGATTTAGGGTTAGAGGTAGGGTTAGGGTTAGGGTAAGGTTAAGGTTTAGGTTTAGGTTTAGGGTTAGGGTAAGGGTTAGGGGTAGGGGTTAGGGTTAGGGTTACGGTAAGGGTTAGGTTTAGGGTTAGGGTTAGGGTAAGCGTAAGTGTTAAGGTTAGGTTTAGGTTTAGGGTAAGTGTAAGCGTTAGGGTTAGGGTTAGGGTTAGGTTTAGGGTTGGGGTTAAGGTTAGGGTGAGTGTTAGGGTACGGTAAGGGTTAGGGTTAGGGTTAGGGTTAGGTTTAAGGTTAGGGTTAGTGTAAAAGTAAGGGTTAGGATTAGGGTTAGGGTTAGGGTTCGGGTAAGGGTAAGGTTTAGGGTTAGGGTTAGGGTTAGGTTTATGGTTAGGGTTAGGGTTAGGGTTAGAGTAAGGTTTCCGGTTAGGGTTAGGTTTAGGGTTAGGGTTAGGGTAAGGGTAAGTGTTAGGGTTAGTGTTAGGTTCAGGGTTAGGGTTAGGGCAAGGGTTAGGGTTAGGGTTAGTGTTAGGGGTTAGGGTTAGTGTAAGGGTTAAGTTTAGTTTTAGGGTAAGGGTAAGGTTTAGGGTTACGGTTAGGGTTAGTGGTTAGGATTAAGATTAGGGTTAGGGTAAAGGTTAGTGTTAGGTTTAGGGTAAGGGTAAGGTTTAGGGTTAGGGTTAGGGTTAGGTTTGGGTTAGGGTTAGGGTAAGAGTAAGGGTTAGGGTTAAGGTTAGGGTTAGGGTAAGGGTTAGGTTTAGGGTTAGGGTTAAGTTTAGGGTTAGTGTTAGGGTTAGGAAAAGGGTTAGGGTTAGGGTTAGCTTAAGGGTTAGCATTAGGGTTAGGGTTAGGGTTAAAGGTAGGGTTAGGGTTAAGGTAAGCGTAAGCGTAAGGTTTAGGGTTAGGGTTAGGGTTAAGTTTGGGGTTGGGCGTTAAGGTTAGGGTGAGGGTTAGGGTAAGGGAAACGGTTAGGTTTAGAGTTAGGGTTAGGTTTAAGGTTAGTGTTAGGGTAAGGGTAAGGGTTAGGGTTAGGGTTATTGTTAAGGTTAGGGTTAGGGTTAGGGTTAGATTAAGGGTAATGGTTAGGATTAGGGTTAGGGTTAGGTTTAGGGTTAGGGTTAGGGTTAGGGTCAGTGTAAGACTTAGGGTTAGGGTTAGAGTTAGGTTTAGGTTTAGAGTAAGGGTAAGATTTAGGGTTAGGGTTAGCATTAGGGTTAGGGTTAGCTTTAGGGTTAGTGTAGGTTAAGGGTAAGGTTTAGGTTTATGTTTAGGGTAAGGGTTAGTGTTTAGGGTAAGGGTTAGTGTTATGGCTAGGGTTAGGGTTAGGGTTAGGGATAGTGTTAGGGAAGGGTAAGGGTAAGGGTTAGGGTTAAGGTTAAGGCTAGGGGGTAAGTTTAGGGTTAGGGTTAGGTTTATGGTAAGGTAGGGTAATGATCTTGATGAGGGTTAGGGTTAGGGGTTAGTGTTAGGGTTAGGGTTAGGGTAAGGGTTAGGGTTAGGTTTAGGGTAAGGCTAAGGTTTAGGGTTAGGGTTAGGGTAAGGGTTAGGGTTAGGGTTAGGGTTAGAGTTAGGGTTAGTGTTAGGGTAAGGGTAAGGTTTAGGGTTAGGTTTAGGCTTAGGGTAAGGGTTAGGGGTAGGGATTAGGGTTAGGGTTAGAGTTAGGGTAAGGGTTAGGGTTAGGGTTAGGGTTAAGGTAAGGGTAAGTGTTAGGGTTAGGGTTACGGTTAGGGTTATGGTAAGTGTAAGCATTAGGGTAAGAGTTAGGGTTAGGGTTAGGGATAGGGTTAGAGGTAGGGTTAGTGTTAGGGTAAGGGTAAGGTTTAGGGTTAGGTTTAGGGTTAGGGTAAGGGTTAGGGGTAGGGGTTAGGGTTAGGGTTAGAGTTAGGGTAAGGTTTAGGGTTAGGGTTAGGGTTAGGTTAAGGGTAAGTGTTAGGGTTAGGGTTAGGGTTAGGGTAAGTGTAAGCGTTATGGTAAGGTTTAGGGTTAGGTTTAGGGTAGGGTTTAGGGTTAGGGTTAGAGGTAGGGTTAGGGTTAGGGTAAGGGTAAGGTTTAGGGTTAGGGTCAGGGTTAGGGTAAGGGTTAGAGTTAGGGATTAGGGTTAGGGTTAGGGTTAGGGTAAGGGTTAGTGTTAGGGTTAGGGTAAGGTTAAGTGTTATTGTTAGGGTTAGGGTTAGGGTAAGGGTAAGCGTTATGGTTAGGGTTAGGGTTAGAGTTAGGTTTAGGGTAAGGTTTAGGGTAAGGGTTAGTGTTAGGCTTAGGGTAAGGGTAAGGTTAAGGTTAGGGTTAGGGTTAGGTTTGGGGTTAGGGTTAGGGTAACAGTAAGGTTAGGGTTAAGTTTAGGGTTAGGGTAAGGGTTAGGGTTAGTGTTAGGGTTAAGGTTAGGGTTAGGGTTAGGGTTAGGCAAAGGATTAGGGTTAGGGTTAGGGTAAGGGTTAGCGTTAGGGTTAGTGTTAGGGTTAGAGGTAGGTTTAGGGTTAGTGTAAGGGTAAGGTTTAGGGTTAGGGTTAGGATTAGCATAAGGGTTAGGTTAGGGGTTAGGGTTAGGCTTAGGGTAAGGGTTAGGCTTAGGGTTAGGGTTAGGGTAAAATTTAGGGTTAGGGTTAGGGTTATGGTAATGGTAAGTGTTAGGGTTAGGGTTAGGTTTAGGGTAAGGGTAAGCGTCAGGTTTAGGGTTAGGTTTAGGTTTAGGGTTGGGGTTAAATTTAGCGTGAGGGTTAGATTAAGGCAAAGGGTTAGGGTTAGGGTTAGGGTTAGATTTAAGGTTAGGGTTAGGGTAAGGGTAAGGGTTAGGGTTAGGGTTGGGGTGAAGGTTAGGGTTAGGGTTAGGGTTAGGTTAAGAGTAAGGGTTAGGATTAGGTTTAGGGTTAGGTTTGGGGTTGGGTTTAGGGTTAGGTTAAGGGAAAGGGTTATGGTTATGTTTAGGTTTAAAGTTAGGGTTAGCGTTAGGGTTAGGGTTAGGATAAGTTTAAGGCTTAGGTTTAGGGTTAGGGTTAGGTTTAGGGTAAGGGTAAGGTTTAGGGTTAGGGTTAGGGTTAGGGTTAGGTTAAGTGTAAGGTTTAGGGTTAGGGTTAGGCTAAGGGTTAGGTTTAGGGTAAGGGTTAGGGTTAGGTTTAGGGTTAGGGTTAAATGTAGGGTTAGGGTTAGTGTTAGGGTAAGGGGTAGGGCTAGGTTTAGGGTAAGGGTTAGGGTTTGGGTTAGGGTTAGGGTAAAAGTTAGGGTTATGGTTAGGATTAGGATTAGGGTTAGGGAAAGGGTAAGTATTAGGGTTAGGGTTAGGGTTACAGTTAGTGTTAGGGTTAGGGTAAGGGTAATCATTAGGGTTAGTGTTAGGGTTGGGTTTAGGTTTGGGGTTAAGGTTAGGGTTAGGGTTAGGGTAAGTGTAAGGGTTAGGGTTAGGTATAGGGATAACTTTAAGGTTAGTGATAGGGTAAGGGTAAGGGTTAGGGTTAGGGTTAGGGTTAGGTTTAGGTTTAGGGTTAGGGTTAGGGTTAGGGTTAGGTTCAGGGTTAGGGTTACGGTTAGGGTAAGGGTAAGGGTTAGGGTTAGGGTTAGGGTTAGGTTTACGGTTAGGGTTAGGATTAGGGTTAGGGTTAGGTTTAGGGTAAGGGAAAGGTTTAGGGTTAGAGTAAGGGTTAGGTTTAGGGTTAGGGTTAGGGTAAGGGTAAGTTTTATGGGTAGGGTTAGGGTTAGGGTTAAGGTTAGGGTTAGGTTTAGGGTTAGGGTAAGGTTAAGGTTTAGGGTTAGGGTTACTATTAGTGTTAGGGAAAGGGTAAGGTTTAGGGTTAGGGTTAGCGTTAGGGTAAGGATTAGGTTTAGGGTTAGGGTTAGGGTAAGGGTTAGGGGTAGGGTTGGAGTTAGCATTAAGGTTAGGGTTAGGGTTAGGGTAAGGGTAAGTGTTAGGGTTATGGTTAGGGTAAGGTAAGGTTTAGGATTTGTGTTAGTGTTGGAGATAGGGTAAGGGTTAGGGTTAGGGTTAGGTTTAGGGTTAGGGTAAGGGTAAGGTTTAGTTTTAGGGTTAGGATTAGGGTTAGGGTTAGGGTTAGGGTTAGGGAAAGTGTTAGGTTTAGATTTAGGGTAAGGGTAAGGTTTAGGGTTAGGGGTAGTTTTGGGGTGAGGGTAAGGGTAAGGGTTAGGGTTAGGGTTAGGGTTAGCGTTAAGGTTAGGTTTGGGGTTAGCGTTAGGGTAAGGGTTAGGGTTAGGGTTAGGGTTAGGGCAAAGGTTACGGTTATGGTTAGTGTTAGGTTTAGGGTTAAGTTCAGGGTTAGGGTTAGGGTAAGGGTAGGTTTAGGGTTAGGGTTTGGGGTTAGGTTTAGGGTTAGGGTTAGGTTTAGGATAAGAGTAATGTTTAGGGTTAGGGTTAGGGTTAGGGGTTAGTGTTAGGGTTAGGGTTAGGGTTAGGTTAGGGAGGGATAAGGTTTAGGGTTAGGGTTAGTGTAAGGGTTAGTGTTAGGTTTAGGGTTAGGGTTAGAGTTAGGGTTAGGGATAGGGTAAGGGTAAGGTTTAGAGTTTGGGGTAGGTGTAGGTTAAGCGTTAGGGTTAGGGTTAGGGTAATGGATATGGTTAGGGTTGGGGTTAGGTAAAAGTTAGGGTTAGGGTGAGTGTTCGGGTAAGGGTAAGTGTTAAGGTTAGGGTTAGGGTAGGGGTAAGCGTTAGGGTTAAGGATAGGGTTAGGTTTAGGATTGGAGTTAAGTTTAGGGTGAGGGTTAGGGTAAGGGTAAGGGTTAGGTTTAGGGTTAGAAGTAGGCTTAGGGATAGGGTAAGTTTAAGGTTTAGGGTTAGGGTTAGGGTTAGGTTAACGGTAAGGGTTAGGGTTAGGGGTTAGGGTTAGCGTTAGGGTTAGGGTAAGGGTTAGGTTAGGGTTAGGGTTAGGGTTAGGGTTATGGTTATGGTTAGGGTTAGGGTTAGCATTAAGTTTATTGTTAGGGTTAGGCTTAGGGTAAGGGTAAGAGTTAGGGTTAGGGTTAGGTAAGGGTTAGGTTTAGCATTAGGGTCAGGGTTAGCATTAAGTTTAGGGTTAGGTTTACATTAAGGGTAAGGTTTAGGGTTAGGGTTAGGGTTAGGTTTAAGGTTAGGGTTAGGGTAAGGGTAAGGTTTAGGGTTAGGGTTAGGGTTAAGTTTAGGGTTAGGGTTAGGGTTAGGGTTAGGGTAATGGTAAGGGTTAGGGTTACGGATAGTGTTATTGTTAGGTTTAAGTTTAGGCTTAGGGTAAGGGAAAGGGTTAGCGTTAGGGTTAGGATTAGGGTAAAGGTTAGTTTTTGGGTTAGGGTTAGGGTAAGGGTAAGGGTTAGGGTTAAGGTTAGACTTAGAGTTAGGGTTAGGGAAAGGGTTAGTGCTAGGGTTAGGTTTAGGGTTAGGGTTAGGGTAAGGGTTAGGGTTAGGGTTAGGGTGAGCGTTAGTGTTAGGGTTAGGTTTAGGGGTTAGAGTTAGGGTTAGGGTTAGGGTAAGGGTTAGGGTTAGGGTAAAGGTTAGTTTTAGGGTTAAGATTAGGGTAAGGGTAAGGGTTAGTGTTAAGGTTAGACTTAGGGTTAGGGTTAGTGAAAGTGTTAGTGCTAGGGTTAGGTTTAGGGGTAGCTTTAGGGTAACGGTTAGGGTTAGGGTTAGGGTTAGGGTGAGCGTTAGTGTTAGGGTTAGGTTTAGGTGTTAGAGTTAGGGTTAGGTTTAGGGTAAGGGTTAGGGTTAGGGTAAGGGTAAGGGTTAGGGTTAGGGTTAGGGTTAAGATTAGGGTTAGGGTTAGGGTTAGGCTAAGGGTTAGGGTTAGGTTTAGGGTAAGGGTTAGGGTTAGGGTTAGGGTTAGAGGTAGGGTTAGGGTTAGGGTAAGGATAAGGTTTAGAGTTAGGCTTAGGGGAAGGGTTATGGTTAGGGGTTAGGGATAGGGTTAGGATTAGAGTTAGCGTAAGGGTTAGGGCTGGGTTAGGGTTAGGATAAAAGGTAGGGTTAGGGGTAGGGTTAGGGTTAGGGTTAGGGTTTGGGTTAGGGTTAGGCTTAGGGTAAGGGAAAGGGTTAGGGTTACGGTTAGGTTTAGGTTTAGTTTTAGGGTTAGGGTGAGGGTAAGGGTTAGGGTTAGGATTAGGGTTAGGGTTAGGGTTAAGGTTAGGGTTAGGTTTAAGGTTAGGGTTAAGGTAAGGATAAGGTCTAGTGTTAGGGTTAGGGTAGGGTTAGGTTTAGGGTAAGGGTAAGTGTTAGGGTTAGGGTTAGGGTTAGGGTTAGGTTTAGGGTTGGGGTTAGGGTAAGTGTAAGGGTAAGGGTTAGGGTTAGGGTTAGAGTTAAGTTTAGGGTTATGGTTAGGGTTAGGGTTAGGGTAAGGGTAAGGGTAAGGTTTAGGGTTAGGGTTAGGGTTAGGGTTAGGATTAGGGTTAGGGAAAGGGTAAGGGTTAGGTTTTGGCTTAGGTTTAGATTTAGGGTAAGGATTAGGGTTAGGATAAGGGTTAGAGTTAGGGTTAGGGTTAGCATTAAGTTTATTGTTAGAGTTAGGGTTAGGGTTAGGGAATGGGTAAGGATTAGGGTTAGGGTTAAGGATAGGCTTAGGTTTAGGGTAAGGGTTAGGGTTAGGGTAAGGGTTACGGTTAGGGTTAGGGGTTAGTGTTAGGGTTAGTGTTAGGTTAAGGGTTAGGGTTAGGGTTAGGTTTAGGGTAAGGGTTAGGTTTAGGGTTAGGGTTAGGGTAAGGGTTAGGCTTAGAGTTAGGGTTAGGGTTAGCATTAAGGTTAGGGGTAGGGTTAGTGTTAGGATTAGTTTTAGGGTTAGGGGAAGTGTAAGTGTTAGGGTTAGGTTTAGGTTCAGGGTTAGGGTTACGGTAAGGGTTACTGTTAGGGTTAGTGTTAGGTTTAGGATTAAGGTTAGGGTTAGGGTTACGGTAAGGGTAAGGTTTAGGGTTAGGATTAGGGTTAGGAGTCAGGGTTCGGGTTAGGGTTAGGTTTAGGGTAAGGGTAAGGTTTAGGGTTAGGGTTAGGTTTGGGGTTAGGGTTATGGTAAGAGTAAGGGTTACGGTTAGGTTTAGGGTTAGGGTAAGGGTAAGGGTTAGGGTTAGCGTTAGGGTTAAGGTTAGGGTTAGGGTTAGGGTTAGGGTTAGGCTAAGGGTTAGGGTTAGGGTTAGTGTAAGAGTTAGGGTTAGGGTAGGGTTAGAGGTAGGGTTAGGGTTAGGTAAGGGTAAGTGTTAGGTTTAGGGTTAGGGATAGAGTTAGGGGTTAGGGTTAGGGTTAGGGTTAGGGTTAGCGTAAGGGTTAGGGTTAGGGTTAAGGTTAGGGTTAGGGTAAAAGTTAGGGTTAGGGTTAGGGTTAGGGTAAGGGTAAGTGTTAGTGTTAGGGTTAGGGTTAGGGTAAGGGTAAGTGTTATGTTTAGGGTTAAGGTTAGGTTTAGGTTTGTGGTTAAGTTTAGGGTTAGGGTTAGGGGAACGGTAAGGGTTAGGGTTAGGGTTAGTGTTAGGTTTAAGTTTAGGGTTAGGGTAAGGGTTCATGTTAGGGTTAGGTTTAGATTTAAGGTTAGGTTTAGGGTAAGGGTAAGGGTTAGGGTTAGAGTTAGGGTTAGGGTTAATATTAGTGTTAGGGCTAGGGTTAGCGTTAGGGTTAGGGTAAGGGTAAGGGGTAGGGTTAGGGTTAGGGTTAGGGTTAGGTTTAGGTTTAGGGTTATGGTTAAGATAAGGGTAAGGGTTAGGGTTAGGGTTATGGTAAGGGTTAGGGTTGGGCTAAGGGTAAGGGTTAGGGTTAAGGTTAGGTTTAGGGTTAGCGTTAGGGTAAGGGTTAGGGTTAGGGTTAGTGTTAGGGCAAAGGTTACGGTTATGGTTAGTGTTAGGTTTAGGGTTAAGTTTAGGGTTAGGGTTAGGGTAAGGGTAGTTTTAGGGTTAGTGTTAGGGGTTAGGTTTAGGGTTAGTGTTAGGTTTAGGGTAAGGGTAAGGTTTAGGGTAAGGGTAAGGTTTAGGGTTAGGGTTAGTGTAAGGGTTAGTGTTAGGTTTAGGGTTAGGGTTAGAGGTAGGGTTAGGGATAGGGTAAGGGTAAGGTTTAGAGTTTAAGTTATGTGTATGGTAAGCGTTAGGTTTAGGGGTTATGGTTAGGGTTAGGGTTAGGGTAAGGGATATGGTTAGGGTTGGGGTTAGGTAAAAGTTAGGGTTAGGGTGAGTGTTAGGGTAAGGGTAAGTGTTAAGGTTAGGGTTAGGGTTAGGGTAGGGGTAAGCGTTAGGGTTAAGGATAGGGTTAGGTTTAGGATTGGAGTTAAGGTTAGGGTGAGGGTTAGGGTAAGGGTAAGGTTAGGTTTAGGGTTAGAAGTAGGCTTAGGGATAGGGTAAGTGTAAGGTTTGGGGTTAGGGTTAGGGTTAGGTTAAGGGCAAGGGTTAGGCTTAGGGTTAGCGTTAGGGTAAGGTTTAGGGTTAGGTTTAGGGTTAGGGTAAGTGTTAGGTTTAGCGTTAGGGTCAGGGTTAGGGTTATGGTTAGGGTTAGGGTAAGGGTAAGGGTTAGGGTTACGTTTAGGATTATGGTTAGGGTTAGGGTTAGGGTTAGTATTAAGTTTATTGTTAGGGTTAGGGTTAGGGTAAGGGTAAGGGTTAGGCTTAGGGTTAGGGTTAGGGTAAGGTTTAGGGTTAGGTTTAGGGTTAGGGTAAGGGTTAGGTTTAGCGTTAGGGTCAGGGTTAGCATTAAGGTTAGGGTTAGGTTTACGTTAAGGGTAAGGGTGAGGGTTAGGGTTAGGTTTAGGTTTAGGGTAAGGGTAAGGTTTAGGGTTAGGGTTAGGTTTGGGGTTAGGGTTATGGTAAGAGTAAGGGTTACGGTTAGGTTTAGGGTTAGGTAAGGGTAAGGGTTAGGGTTAGGGTTAGGGTTAAAGTTAGGGTTAGGGTTAGGGTTAGGGTTAGGCTAAGGGTTAGGGTTAGGGTTAGAGTAAGAGTTAGGGTTAGGGTAGGGTTAGAGGTAGGGTTAGGGTTAGGTAAGGGTAAGTGTTAGGTTTAGGGTTAGGGTTAGAGTTAGGGGTTAGGGTTAGGGTTAGGGTTAGGGTTAACGTAAGGGTTAGGGTTAGGGTTAAGGTTAGGGTTAGGTTTACGTTAAGGGTAAGGGTGAGGGTTAGGGTTAGGGTTAGGTTTAAGGTTAGGGTTAGGGTAAGGGTAAGGTTTAGGGTTAGGGTTAGGGTTAAGGTTAGGGTTAGGGTTAGGGTTAGGGTTAGGGTAATGGTAAGGGTTAGGGTTACGGTTAGGGTTATTGTTAGGTTTAAGTTTAGGGTTAGGGTAAGGGAAAGGGTTAGCGTTAGGGTTAGGATTAGGGTAAAGGTTAGTTTTAGGGTTAGGGTTAGGGTAAGGGTAAGGGTTAGGGTTAAGGTTAGACTTAGGGCTAGGGTTAGGGAAAGGGTTAGTGCTAGGGTTAGGTTTAGGGTTAGGGTTAGGGTAAGGGTTAGGGTTAGGGTTAGGGTTAGGGTGAGCGTTAGTGTTAGGTTTAAGTTTAGGGGTTAGAGTTAGGGTTAGGGTTAGGGTAAGGGTTAGGGTTAGGGTAAAGGGTAGTTTTAGGGTTAGGGTTAGGGTAAGGGTAAGGGTTAGGGTTAAGGTTAGACTTAGGGTTAGGGTTAGGGAAAGGGTTAGTGCTAGGGTTAGGTTTAGTGTTAGGGTTAGGGTAAGGGTTAGGGTTAGGGTTAGGGTGAGCGTTAGATTTAGGGTTAGGTTTAGGGGTTAGAGTTAGGGTTAGGGTTAACGTAAGGGTTAGGGTTAGGGTAAGGGTTAGGGTTAGGGTTAGGGTTAGGTTTAAGATTAGGGTTAGGGTTAGGGTTAGGCTAAGGGTTAGGGTTAGGTTTAGTGTAAGGGTTAGGGTTAGGGTTAGGGTTAGGGTTAGAGGTAGGGTTAGGGTTAGGGTAAGGATAAGGTTTAGGGTTAGGCTTAGGGGAAGGGTTATGGTTAGGGGTTAGGGATAGGGTTAGGATTAGAGTTAGCGTAAGGGTTAGGGCTGGGTTAGGGTTAGGAGAAAAGTTAGGGTTAGGGTTAGGGTTAGGGTTAGGGTAAGGGTAAGTTGTAGGATTAGGGTAAGGTTTAGGGTTAGGGTTAGGGTAAGGGTAAGCGTTATGGTTAGGGTTCGGGTTGGGTTTAGGTTTGGGGTTAAGGTTAGGGTTACTGTTAGGGTAAGGGTAAGTGTTAGGGTTAGGTTTAGGGTTAGGTTTAAGGTTAGGGTTAGGGTAAGGGTAAGGGTTAGGGTTAGGAATAGGGTTAGGGTAAAGGTTAGGTTTAGGGTTAGGGTTAGGCTTAGGGTAAGTGAAAGGGTGAGGGTTAGGGTTAGGTTTAGTTTTAGGTTTAGGGTTAGGGTAAGGGTAAGGGTTAGGGTTAGGATTAGGATTAGGGTTAGGGTTAAGGTTAGGGTTAGGGTTAAGGTTAGGGTTAGGGTAAGGATAAGGTCTAGTGTTAGGGTTAGGGTTAGGGTTAGGTTTAGCGTAAGGGTAAGGGTTAGAGTTAGGGTTAGGGTTAGGGTTAGGTTTAGGTTTAGGGTTGGGGTTAGGGTAAGTGTAAGGGTTAGGGTTAGGGTTAGGGTTAAGTTTAGGGTTATGGTTAGGGTTAGGGTTAGGGTAAGGGTAAGGGTAAGGTTTAGGGTTAGGGTTAGGGTTAGGGTTAGTATTAGGGTTAGGGAAAGGGTAAGGGTTAGGTTTTGGGTTAGGGTTAGAGTTAGGGTAAGGATTAGGGTTAGGGTAAGGGTTAGGGTTAGGGTTAGGGTTAGCATTAAGTTTATTGTTAGAGTTAGATTTAGGGTTAGGGAATTGGTAAGGGTTAGGTTTAGGGTTAAGGATAGGCTTAGGTTTAGGGTAAGGGTTAGTGTTAGGGTAAGGGTTACGGTTATGGTTAGAGTTAGGGTTAGGGTTAGGATTAGTGTCAGGGCTAGGGGTTAAGGTTAGGGTTAGGGTTAGGTTTAGGGTTAGGGTAAGGGTAATGTTTAGTATTAGGGTTAGCTTTAGGGGT
Source organism: Megascapheus bottae (assembly GCF_031878675.1). Taxonomy (NCBI): domain Eukaryota; kingdom Metazoa; phylum Chordata; class Mammalia; order Rodentia; family Geomyidae; genus Megascapheus; species Megascapheus bottae. Next base: position 179,152 of record NW_028327491.1, read on the forward strand.
TAGTGTTAGGGTTATGGTTAGGTTAAGGGTTAGGGTTAGGGTTAGGGTTAGGTTTAGGGTAAGGGTTAGGGTTAGGGTTAGGGTTAGGGTTAGGGTAAGGGTTAGGCTTAGAGTTAGGGTTAGGGTTAGCATTAAGGTTAGGGTTAGGGTTAGGGTAAGGGTAAGGTTTAGGGTTAGGGTTAGGGTTAAGGTTAGGGTTAGGGTTAGGGTTAGGCTAAGGGTTAGGGTTAGGGTTAGGGTAAGAGTTAGGGTTAGGGTTAGTGTTAGAGGTAGGGTTAGGGTTAGGTAAGGGTAAGTGTTAGGTTTAGGGTTAGGGTTAGGGTTAGGGGTTAGGGTTAGGGTTAGGGTTAAGGTAAGGGTTAGGGTTAGGGTTAAGGTTAGGGTTAGGGTAAAAGTTAGGGTTAGGGTTAGGGTTAGGGTAAGGGTAAGTGTTAGGGTTAGGGTTATGCTGGGAGCCAGAGTGGAATCAAACTGTACCTTGACTTGCATCAGACGATGGCTATATTGTCTTATTGCTTTCTGGCCCTATTGTATGTAAATGACCTGAGAATTACCATATGATTGTAACACCTGGAGGTTCCCTGGGAGAGGAGGAGGGAAGAAGGGGGAGTGGAAAATAAACGCGGCAGTCTCGGCAGTCTTTGCCTGGACTGCGGACATCCCGGACCCTGTGTGTCTGTCTCTTCTTTTTCTTCCTAGTCCTTGTCCCCTATTTCAGGAACCCCAATCTGCAAACCCTGGTTTGCTGCCGGTTGGCCCCGGCATCTGGCGCCCGAACAGGGACCCTGAAAATCTGGGACGAAGGTGAAGGACCCCTCCCTGTGGTGAGAAACACATCGTAGGACTATTAAGAGAGTATAGTCAGGAGTAAAAATTATGGGTCAAGCTAATAGCCATGGGTTATTTCTCCCGATCTTAACAGGCCTATTTGAAGCCCACGGAACGTGGGTGGAAAAAGGGGTGCTTCAGAGCTTCCTACAGTTTGTCGAGGAGGCATGCCCGAGGTCTATAGAGGAGGAATTCCAAAAAGCCTGGCAGCGGATAGGAAAAAGAATTCAAGATTATTATGATGTATATGGCCCCGAAAAGACCCCAGTAGAGGCTACTAGTGTATGGAATTTAGTAAGTGAATACATAGATCCTCTACATGAAAATGCTGAACTTAATCTTGAATTAAGGGAACTTTATGAGTTAAAGGACCCTTCTGAAGAACCTGAGGCTGAGCCATATGCCGCAGCCAAAGAGAATCTAAGTGAGATCTTGAAAAGGGAACAACAACCAGTAGATATTGAGTATCAGAATTCAGGTTTGAATACCAAAGAGGAAAGTTATGATGAGTCATTGGAGGGCCGGGTGGCTACGATAGAGAAGAAGTTAGAAGAAATGCTACATCTTCTATCGAAAATGGGGACAGAGCAGAGAGCCCCCCCAGAAGTAGGAAAGAAATATGACCCTCAGGCCACTATGGTGTCTGATTCTAAACCTTACCCCTCACACCCACCGCCTCCAGCTGCAGCCTTATGGCCTCAATCCCTTTCTCAACCTTTAGGCAAGCCTAAAGGCCCTAGCAACAAGTCCCTTTTAACAGGCACTACAACCAGGCACAGTGCATCGCAATTAAACCTGACTCAGGCTGCTAGAGAGAGGGAAGGTATTTCAGGGCCTCGATGCTTCCCTAGCTTAGTTGATCATGATGAACAAGTATACCATCAACCTGTTCCTGTTAAACTATTACAGGATTTAAAAAATGCCTGCTCCCAATATGGTCCAACTGCCCCTTTTACTCAAGTAATATTGGAGGCCACGTGTGCTGGTATTTCATGCCCAAATGACTGGAAGAGGCTTGCCAGAGCATGCCTTAGTGCAGGAGAGTACTTATTATGGGAGACAGAGTTCACTGCACAGTGTCGGGCTAAAATTGAAACAAATAGGTCTAAGAACCTGCCTTACACTGTTGATCAGTTGTTAGGAGAGGGAACCTATAAAAACACCGAAGATCAATTGGGTTATGCAAAGGAGGCCTATTTACAAATAAATGCTGCGGCGAGAGAGGCTTGGAAAAAGTTACGCAATTCCAATCGTACAAAAAATCTCGTAGAAGTTAAACAGGGACCGAATGAACCTTATCTAGAATTTTTGTCTCGATTAATGGAGACTGCAGACTGCCTAGTACAAGATGAGAATGCAAGGAAGAGTATAGTTAGACACATAGCCTATGAAAATGCCAACGCCGCCTGTCAGGCGGCTATCAGACCCCATAGGAATAAGGGAGGAATCACGGACTTTATTTCACTGTGTGCTGATATTTGACCCTCCCATGTACAAGGCCTTACTTTAGCCGCCGCTCCTCAAGGAAGGACTGTTACTGAGTCTCTAAAATATAGAGGTCACCGGCATTCTCGGGATGCTACAACCCCAGGGCGTTGCTTTTCTTGTGGACAAATAGGACATTGGATGACGCAATGCCCACGCCAGGCCAGGCAAAAGAGAGAAAAATCACCTGGCACATGTCTACGCTGTGGTAAAGGGAAGCACTGGGCTAAAGATTGCAAGTCAGCAACAAATCACAATGGCCGCCCGTATTTGGGAAACTGGAGAAGGGGCCAGCCCCTGGCCCCGCAAAACCATGGGTCAGTCCCTCCCTCTTCTCCGCCACAAGTGCATCTTCTAACAACCCCCCAAGATCAGTCTCCGGCCTCCTCTGTGCCACCCCAGGAAGTGCAGGATTGGACCTCTGTTCCTCCACCTGCTCAGTATTGACCCCAGAGATGGGGACACAAGCTCTCCCCATGGGGGTCTTCGGCCCCCTTCCCCCGGGAGTGGCTGGATTGCTGTTAGGGCGAAGTAGCTCAGCCCTTAAAGGGATACATATTACACCTGGCAAAATTGACCAGGATTTTACTGGAGAAATCAAAGTTATGGCCTCTGCCCCAAAACACGTGGTATCGATCCCAGCCGGTCAAAAATTAGCACAATTAATACTTGTGCCTTTACCTCCCGGGGAGACTGCTAATTCCCCATGTGGACAGAGAGGATTTAGATCTTCTGATATCTATTGGGTACAAAGCATAAAACAAGAGAGGCCTGAGATGACTATATTTATACAAGAAAAGCCCTTTAAAGGAATATTAGACTAGAGCAGATGTGTCTGTGATATCTAAAAAACATTGGCCAGCCCAATGGCCCCTGACAACCTCTATGACTTCCCTACAGGGGGTTGGGCAAGCAACTGACCCACAGCAGAACAGTGCGATCCTTGTCTGGAGAGATGAGGAAGGGCACTCTGGTCATTTTCAGCCATTTGTCTTGGATCATCTGCCAATTAATTTATGGGGTCGCGATATCATGGAAAAAATGGGAGTGTATATGTTTAGTCCTAGTGCTGCGGTCACTAAGCAGTTACTTGATCAAGGCCTCCTCCCCTTTAGGGGACTAGGCCGAGCAGCACAGGGGGAGCTAAAGCCACTCCAACCCCAGTCTCACCCTACGAGACAAGGATTAGGGTATCCCTTGACGGGAGCTGTCGTTTGCCCTCCCCCTCATGCTGATCCCATAAATTGGCTCTCTGAACAACCGGTATGGGTTGAACAGTGGCCTCTTTCTCTAGAAAAGATCATTGCAGTTCAGCAGCTGGTACAGGAACAGCTGGACTTGGGACATGTGGCCCCTTCTAACTCTCCATGGAATTCTCCAATTTTTGTTATAAAGAAAAAGTCAGGTAAATGGAGGCTGTTACAGGATTTGAGAAAGGTCAACGCCACAATGGAACTGATGGGGGCCCTACAGCCTGGCTTGCCTTCACCCATGGCAATCCCAAAGGATACTTATAAGCTTATTATAGATTTGAAGGATTGTTTCTATACTATACCCCTGGCGCCTCAAGACTGTAAGCGCTTTGCCTTCAGCGTCCCCTCTGTTAATTTTAAAGAACCCATGAAGCGATATCACTGGCTTGTGCTCCCACAGGGCATGGCAAATAGCCCAACTTTATGTCAAAGTTTTGTAGCTAGAGCCATTTCTTCCACTCGTGAAAAATTTTCTTCTGTTTATATTGTTCATTATATGGATGACAACTTGTTGGCTTGTTCTGACCCTATCGTCGTACGACAAGCCTTTGGACAACTAAAGCAAGATCTGAGCCTCTTTGGCCTTATAATAGCAGCTGAAAAGGTTCAGGAACACCCCCCTTTTACATATCTAGGCCATATATTAGGCCCACACTATTTTAAAAGCCAAAAAATACAATTAAAAACTTCACACTTAAGAACTCTTCATGATTTTCAGCAATTCTTAGGAGATATAAATTGGCTTCGGCCTTATCTAAAGCTCTCCACAGGAGAGTTAAAACCCCTTTTTGATCTCTTAAAAGGAGATACCAACCCTACATCCTTGCGCGAATTAAATCCTGACGCCAGGAGGGCCATCCAAATTGTAGAAAAGGCAATTTCCCAGCAACAAGTGACCTATTGTGACTATTCTAAACCATGGGGAGTTTATATTTTAGCTACTTCTCACTCCCCAACTGCTGTATTGTGGCAAGATGGCCCACTTTTATGGCTTTATCTACCATCAACACCCGGCAAAGTGCTGACCCCCTACTACGAATTGGTAGCTAATTTGATACATATGTGCCGAGTGGATTCCCGTAAATATTTAGGTCAGGAACCTCATTTTATCTGTGTCCCATATAATCTACAACAACAAGATTGGCTATTCGCCCATTGCGATTCTTGGGCCATTGCTTGGGCCAATTATACGGGGAAAATTTTGCATCACTACCCGTCTAACAAACTTCTCCAATTTGCTGCGTGTCATACGTTTCTATTTCCTTCCATAGTACAGGCTTCGCCTTTATCTTCTGCTGCTTTGGTATTTACAGATGGATCCTCTAATGGAATGGCTGCTTTGACTATTAATGGGAAAACTCAGTCTCGGGTTACGGGTTTTTCCTCTGCCCAAGAGGTGGAATTAGAGGCTGTTTTACAAGCACTAGTCCTGTTACAAGACGAGCCCTTTAACTTATACTCAGACAGTCAATATGTAATTCGTGCTCTTCAAGTCATAGAAACTGTTCCCTTTATTGGAACTACTAACTCCAATATTCAGACCCAATTTCGCCAAGTACAAACTTTGCTTTGTTCTCGCAACCACCCCTGTTTTTTTGGCTTTGTTCGAGCTCACACTAATCTTCCTGGCCCTTTAAGTGAGGGCAATGCAGTTACTGACTCTGCCACCAGAGTTTACTTAACTCAGGTTGAACTTGCTAAGCAGTCACATTCCATCCATCATCAAAACAGTCGAGCCTTGCGCCGACAGTTTAAATTATCTAGAGAAGCAGCACGACAAATAGTTAAGACTTGCTCCAACTGTGTCCCTTTTTCACCAGCCCCCCATTTAGGCATAAATCCACGAGGACTGCTTTCTAATCACATTTGGCAGATGGATGTCACACATATTCCATCATTTGGCCGATTAAAATATGTTCATGTTACTGTAGATACTTATTCTAATTTTATCTTGGCCACCCCCCTTGCTGGGGAAGCCACTAAACATTGTATCTCTCACTGCATTCGATGCTTTGCTGAGATGGGGATTCCCTCGCAAATAAAAACAGATAATGGCCCTGGCTATGCAAGCCGAGCATTTCAATCCTTCTGCCGTTCCTATAATATCACTCATATTACAGGCATTCCTTACAATCCTCAAGGTCAAGGCATCGTGGAGAGAGCTAATGGATTATTAAAACATCAAATTGCTAAAATACAGAAAGGAGAGTCATATCCCGCTACCCCTGTGAATATACTTAATCATGCTTTATTTGTTTTAATTTTTTTGAATTTGGATTCAAATAATTTATCTGCTGCTCAGCGATTCTGGGAAAAAAGAGCGCAGCGTCCTTTTGCCTTAGTAAAATGGAAGGATCCCCTAACTGGTGCTTGGCATGGACCCGATCCTGTTCTAACCTGGGGTCGAGGGCATGCATGTGTTTTTTCACAAGGAGAAAATGACGCCCGCTGGCTGCCTGAACACTGCGTTCGGATCGTGGAGAGTGACAGTGGCCATCCAAGCAGCGACTCACTGGGCCTACACCCCCAACCCTCCAGTGGTGCATCCTGCGACGTGGGAAGGACCTGAGTTATTTGTGCATGTCAATCGGGACTGCTGCTGATCCACTTGTTCCACACATTCATATGAGCTGTGTTTCTCCTCCTTTTACTATTATGTAGGGACCTTTTAACATATTTATTGACTCTACACAATTTAATATGTGACATTATTTTGTCTTTACCAGCCCTCTTCTTAATAACCTTTTTTGTAAAAGATGCCCAGGTGAAAAGCAAAGGCCTCCAGAGGTAAGTAGAAGTCGGCCGACCCCCTTGTATGTCTGCGTTTTATTTTATTTTATTTTTGTTTGTTTGTTTGAAAAGGTGCACTGTGGGCCTAAAACAGAGGCCTGGGTGGTCAAGGGACGCCTTGACCCCCCTCCCCTTCTGAGTTTCTTGTCGATAACAAGGCATACCTGAGAGTCCCACCAGCAAGACATGTCTAAATCTAAAAATAACTGTTTGGTGAAAACATTCATTTGAGCTCATATTTTTTGTGTTAAGTGTATCTGATTGAGTCCAATTTTCTTGTTATATGTCAATGTCTGATTATTTAAAAGTCTCCGTTTCTCTGTCTTGTTCGTGTTACATATTTTTTCTTGTCCAGTTTTGTCTTTAAAATTGGTACCATTTCTAAGTATGGATCCTTATGGTTTTTCTGTGCGTACTCAAGCACACATCCTTGTTATTTATTTGAACATTTCTGGGCCTAGCATGGCCGCTCCCCCATGTCTGCAGTTGTGACAAGCCCTGGAAAAATAAATTCCAGCTAAGTTGCCTTGCAAAAAGGTTTGTTTTGAACCTGGTTCTCACCTGTAAGAGTAAAATTGGCAAAACTATCTTGACACAAACTTCCGGAAAACGAACGGCCAATATTAATTTTGCGCACTTTATGATCTTTGAGTATGAATGTGTGTGAATGAGTGAGTGAACATGTTCAAGGTTAAATTGTCAGCATGCTGTATAAAACAATGGTTGAACTCATTTGAAACAAAGGCAACTGGGTAAATCTAAGTCTAAACTTCAAGAAAATTATTATGCTTGAATGTTTCCTATGTCTTAAAAGTATTATTGCATTGTGTTAAAGAAAAACTGGTAAAAAGTATTTTTCTAAAGATCCTGAAATCTGCATTTTAAAAAATCTGGTATTGCAATACATACAGCTGTTTACATTGTAAACATTGTATCCTGTTCAGCACAGAGGTGTTAGGGAATTTGGGATTTATTACTTTAAGTTAAAGTTTGGAAACATGTATTAGAAATTTAAATGTAAAATTGTTCATTAACGTCAGAAATTTTGCCTGTCCCTTTTTGCAAACTGACACTAGAAATCTGATGGTAAAATGTGGATAATGTGATTAGTATTTTAAAGGAATGTTTAAAGGTTTATCTCCATGCTATTGGGTGTATTTTAAAAAAGGAGAGGAAACTAAGTCCAGACTTAGACTTTTGGTGCACTGATGTCTATAGTTCTTGAATTAGGGAAAAACAGTTATTTGAGTTTAAACTGTTGTTGGAGTTTTAGACAGTAATCTAAACTGCAAAAGAGCCGTTTTTTCTAAAAGGCAAGAGGAGTGCCTTGAGCCTTAGGGGGCCTGAAGGCAGAAGGAGTTCTTTGTGCCCTTAAAGGGTTAGGGTTAGGGTTAGGGTGAGCGTTAGTGTTAGGGTTAGGTTTAGGGGTTAGAGTTAGGGTTAGGGTTAGGGTAAGGGTTAGGGTTAGGGTAAAGGTTAGTTTCAGGGTTAGGGTTAGGGTAAGGGTAAGGGTGAGGGTTAAGGTTAGAATTACGGTTAGGGTTAGGGAAAGGGTTAGTGCTAGGGTTAGGTTTAGGGTTAGGGTTAGGGTAAGGGTTAGGGTTAGGGTTAGGGTGAGCGTTAGTGTTAGGGTTAGGTTTAGGGGTTAGGGTTAGGGTTAGGGTTAACGTAAGGGTTAGGGTTAGGGTAAGGGTAAGGGTTGGGGTTAGGGTTAGGGTTAAGATTAGGGTTAGGGTTAGGGTTAGGCTAAGGGTTAGGGTTAGGTTTAGGGTAAGGGTTAGGGTTAGGGTTAGGGTTAGAGGTAGGGTTAGGGTTAGGGTAAGGATAAGGGTTAGGGTTAGGCTTAGGGGAAGGGTTATGGTTAGGGGTTAGGGATAGGGTTAGGATTAGAGTTAGCGTAAGGGTTAGGGCTGGGTTAGGGTTAGGATAAAAGTTAGGGTTAGGGTTAGGGTTAGGGTTAGGGTTAGGGTTAGGGTAAGGGTAAGTGTTAGGATTAGGGTAAGGTTTAGGGTTAGGGTTAGGGTAAGGGTAAGCGTTAGGGTTAGGGTTCGGGTTGGGTTTAGGGTTGGGGTTAAGGTTAGGGTTAAGGTTAGGGTAAGGGTAAGTGTTAGGGTTAGGTTTAGGGTTAGGTTTAAGGTTAGGGTTAGGGTAAGGGTAAGGCTTAGGGTTAGTAATAGGTTTAGGGTAAAGGTTAGGTTTAGGGTTAGGGTTAGGCTTATGGTAAGGATAAGGGTTAGGGTTAGGGGTTAGGGTTAGCGTTAGGGTTAGGGTAAGGGTTAGGTTAGGATTAGGGTTAGGTTTAGGTTTAGGGTTAGGGTGAGGGTAAGGGTTAGGGTTAGGATTAGGGTTAGGGTTAGGGTTAAGGTTAGGGTTAGGGTAAGGATAAGGTCTAGTGTTATGGTTAGGGTTAGGGTTAGGTTTAGGGTAAGGGTAAGGGTTAGAGTTAGGGTTAGGGTTAGGGTTAGGGTTAGGTTTAGGGTTGGGGTTAGGGTAAGTGTAAGGGTTAGGGTTAGGGTTAGGTTTAATTTTAGGGTTATGGTTAGGGTTAGGGTTAGGGTAAGGGTATAGCTAAGGTTTAGGGTTAGGGTTAGGGTTATGGTTAGGATTAGGGTTAGGGAAAGGGTAAGGGTTAGGTTTTGGGTTAGGGTAGAGTTAGGGTAAGGATTAGGGTTAGGGTAAGGGTTAGGGTTAGGGTTATGGTTAGCATTAAGGTTATTGTTAGAGTTAGGGTTAGGGTTAGGAAATGGGTAAGGGTTAGGGTTAGGGTTAAAGATAGGCTTAGGTTTAGGGTAAGGGTTAGGGTAAGGGTTACGGTTATGGTTATGGTTAGGGTTAGGGTTAGGATTAGTGTCAGGGCTAGGGGTTAAGGTTAGGGTTAGGGTTAGGTTTAGGGTTAGGGTAAGGGTAATGTTTAGGGTTAAGGTTAGGGTTAGGGGTTAGTGTTAGGGTTAGGGTTAGGTTAAGGGTTAGGGTTAGGGTTAGGGTTAGGGTAGGGGTTAGGTTTAGGGTTAGGGTTAGCGTTAGGGTAAGGGTTAGGCTTAGAGTTAGGGTTAGGGTTAGCATTAAGGTTAGGATTAGGGTTAGGGTTAGGATTAGGTTTAGGGTTAGGGGAAGTGTAAGTGTTTGGGTTAGGTTTAGGTTCAGGGTTAGGGTTACGGTAAGGGTTACTGTTAGGGTTAGTGTTAGGTTTAGGGTTAAGGTTAGGGTTAGGGTTAGGGTAAGGGCAAGGTTTAGGGTTAGGATTAGGGTTAGGAGTCAGGGTTAGGGTTAGGGTTAGGTTTAGGGTAAGGGTAAGGTTTAGGGTTAGGGTTAGGTTTGGGGTTAGGGTAAGAGTAAGGGTTACGGTTAGGTTTAGGGTTTGGGTAAGGGTAAGGGTTAGGGTTAGGGTTAGGGTTAGGTTTAGGTTTAGGGTTAGGGTTAAGATAAGGGTAAGGGTTAGGGTTACGGTTAGGGTAAGGGTTATGGTTGCTGTAAGGTTAAGGGTTAGGGTTAAAGTTAGGTTTAGGGTTAGGGTTAGGGTAAGGATAAGGGTTAGGGTTAGGGTTAGGGCAAGGGTTAGGGTCTGGGTAAGGGTAAGGGTTAGGGTTAAAGTTAGGTTTAGGGTTAGGGTAAGGGTAAGCGTTAGGGTTAGGGTTCGGGTTGGGTTTAGGGTTGGGGTTGAGGTTAGGGTTAAGGTTAGGGTAAGGGTAAGTGTTAGGGTTAGGTTTAGGGTTAGGTTTAAGGTTAGGGTTAGGTTAAGGGTAAGGCTTAGGGTTAGTAATAGGGTTAGGGTAAAGGTTAGGTTTAGGGTTAGGGTTAGGCTTAGGGTAAGGGTAAGGATTAGGGTTAGGGGTTAGGGTTAGCCTTAGGGTTAGGGTAATGGTTAGGTTAGGGTTAGGGTTAGGTTTAAGGTAAAAGTTAGGGTTAGAGTTAGGGTTAGGGTAAGGGTAAGTGTTAGGATTAGGGTTAGGGTTAGGGTAAGGGTAAGCGTTATGTTTAGGGTTAGGGTTAGGGTTAGGTTTGGGGTTAAGGTTAGGGTTAGGGTTAGGGGAACGGTAAGGGTTAGGGTTAGGGTTAGGGTTAGGTTTAAGTTTAGGGTTAGGGTAAGGGTTCGGGTTAGGGTTAGGTTTAGATTTAAGGTTAGGTTTAGGGTAAGGGTAAAGGTTAGGGTTAGAGTTAGGGTTAGGGTTAATATTAGTGTTAGGGCTAGGGTTAGCGTTAGGGTTAGGGTAAGGGTAAGGGGTAGGGTTAGGGTTAGGGTTAAGGTTAGGTTTAGGTTTAGAGTTAGGGTTAAGATAAGGGTAAGGGTTAGGGTTAGGTTAGAGTAAGGGTTAGGGTTGGGGTAAGGGTAAGGGTTAGGGTTAAAGTTAGGTTTAGGGTTAGGGTTAGGGTAAGGATAAGGGTTAGGGTTAGGGTTAGGGCAAGGGTTAGGGTCTGGGTAAGGGTAAGGGTTAGGGTTAAAGTTAGGTTTAGGGTTAGGGTAAGGGTACGCGTTAGGGTTAGGGTTCGGGTTGCGTTTAGGGTTGGGGTTAAGGTTAGGGTTAAGGTTAGGGTAAGGGTAAGTGTTAGGATTAGGTTTAGGGTTAGGTTTAAGGTTAGGGTTAGGGTAAGGGTAAGGCTTAGGGTTAGTAATAGGGTTAGGGTAAAGGTTAGGTTTAGGGTTAGGGTTAGGCTTAGAGTAAGGGTAAGGGTTAGGGTTAGGGTTAGGGTTAGCATTAGGGTTAGGGTAAGGGTTAGGTTAGGGTTAGGGTTAGGTTTAGGTTTAGGGTTAGGGTGAGGGTAAGGGTTAGGGTTAGGATTAGGGTTAGGTTTAGGGTTAAGGTTAGGGTTAGGGTTAAGGTTAGGGTTAGGGTAAGGATAAGGTCTAGTGTTAGGGTTAGGGTTAGGGTTAGGTTTAGGGTAAGGGTAAGGGTTAGAGTTAGTGTTAGGGTTAGGGTTAGGGTTAGGTTTAGGGTTGGGGTTAGGGTAAGTGTAAGGGTTAGGGTTAGGGTTAGGTTTAAGTTTAGGGTTATGGTTAGGGTTAGGGTTAGGGTAAGGATAAGGGTATGGTTTAGAGTTGGGTTAGGGTTAGGGTTAGGATTTGGGTTAGGGAAAGGGTAAGGGTTAGGTTTTGTGTTAGGGTAGAGTTAGGGTAAGAATTAGGGTTAGGGTAAGGGTTAGGGTTAGGGTTATGGTTAGCATTAAGGTTATTGTTAGAGTTAGGGTTAGGGTTAGGAAATGGGTAAGGGTTAGGGTTAGGGTTAAGGATAGGCTTAGGTTTAGGGTAAGGGTTAGGGTTAGGGTAAGGGTTACGGTTATGGTTAGGGTTAGGGTTAGGGTTAGGATTAGTGTCAGGGCTAGGGGTTAAGGTTAGGGTTAGGGTTAGGTTTAGGGTTAGGGTAAGGGTAATGTTTAGGGTTAAGGTTAGGGTTAGGGGTTAGTGTTAGGGTTAGTGTTAGGTTAAGGGTTAGGGTTAGGGTAAGGGTTAGGCTTAGAGTTAGGGTGAGGGTTAGCATTAAGGTTAGGATTAGGGTTAGGGTTAGGATTAGGTTTAGGGTTAGGGGAAGTGTAAGTGTTTGGGTTAGGTTTAGGTTCAGGGTTAGGGTTACGGTAAGGGTTACTGTTAGGGTTAGTGTTAGGTTTAGGGTTAAGGTTAGGGTTAGGGTTAGGGTAATGGCAAGGTTTAGGGTTAGGATTAGGGTTAGGAGTCAGGGTTAGGGTTAGGGTTAGGTTTAGGGTAAGGGTAAGGTTTAGGGTTAGGTTTAGGTTTGGGGTTAGGGTAAGAGTAAGGGTTACGGTTAGGTTTAGGGTTTGGGTAAGGGCAAGGTTTAGGGTTAGGGTTAGGGTTAAGTTTAGGGTTAGGGTTAGGGTTAGGCTAAGGGTTAGGGTTAGGGTTAGGGTAAGAGTTAGGGTTCGGGTTAGGGTTAGAGATAGGGTTAGGGTTAGGTAAGGGTAAGTGTTAGGTTTAGGGTTAGGGTTAGGGTTAGGGGTTAGGGTTAGGGTTATGGTTAGGGTTAAGGTAAGGGTTAGGGTTACGGTTAAGGTTAGGTTTAAGGTAAAAGTTAGGGTTAGGGTTAGGGTTAGGGTAAGGGTAAGTGTTAGGGTTAGGGTTAGGGTTAGGGTAAGGGTAAGCGTTATGTTTAGGGTTAGGGTTAGGTTTAGTTTTGGGGTTAAGGTTGATGTTAGGGTTAGGGGAACGGTAATGGTTAGGGTTAGAGTTAGGGTTAGGTTTAAGATTAGGGTTAGGGTAAGGGTTCGGGTTAGGGTTAGGTTTAGATTTAAGGTTAGGTTTAGGGTAAGGGTAAGGGTTAGGGTTAGAGTTAGGGTTAGGGTTAATATTAGTGTTAGGGCTAGGGTTAGCGTTAGGGTTAGGGTAAGGGTAAGGGTTAGGGTTAGGGTTAGGGTTAGGTTTAGGTTTAGGGTTAGGGTTAAGATAAGGGTAAGGGTTAGGGTTAGGGTTAGGGTAAGGGTTAGGGTTGGGGTAAGGGTAAGGGTTAGTGTTAAAGTTAGGTTTAGGGTTAGGTTTAGGGTAAGGATAAGGGTTAGGGTTAGGGTTAGGGCAAGGGTTAGGGTCTGGGTAAGGGTAAGGGATAGGGTTAAAGTTAGGTTTAGGGTTAGGGTAAGGGTAAGCGTTAGGGTTAGGGTTCGGGTGGCGTTTAGGGTTGGGGTTAAGGTTAGGGTTAAGGTTAGGGTAAGGGTAAGTGTTAGGGTTAGGTTTAGGGTTAGGTTTAAGGTTAGGGTTAGGGTAAGGGTAAGGCTTAGGATTAGTAATAGGGTTAGGGTAAAGGTTAGGTTTAGGGTTAGGGTTAGGCTTAGGGTAAGGGTAAGTGTTAGTGTTAGGAGTTCGGGTTAGCGTTAGGGTTAGGGTAAGGGTTAGGTTAGGGTTAGGGTTAGGTTTCGGTTTAGGGTTAGGGTGAGGGTAAGGGTTAGGGTTAGGATTAGGGTTAGGGTTAGGGTTAGGGTTAAGGTTAGGGTTAGGTTTAAGGTTAGGGTTAGGGTAAGGATAAGGTCTAGTGTTAGGGTTAGGGTTAAGGTTAGGTTTAGGGTAAGGGTAAGGGTTAGAGTTAGGGTTAGGGTTAGGGTTAGGGTTAGGTTTAGGGTTGGGGTTAGGGTAAGTGTAAGGGTTAGGGTTAGGGTTAGGTTTAAGTTTAGGGTTATGGTTAGGGTTAGGGTTAGGGTAAGGGTAAGGGTAAGGTTTAGGGTTGGGTTAGGGTTAGGGTTAGGATTTGGGTTAGGGAAAGAGTAAGGGTTAGGTTTTGTGTTAGGGTAGAGTTAGGGTAAGGATTAGGGTTAGGGTAAGGGTTAGGGTTAGGGTTATGGTTAGCATTAAGGTTATTGTTAGAGTTAGGGTTAGGGTTACGAAATGGGTAAGGGTTAGGGTTAGGGTTAAGGATAGGCTTAGGTTTAGGGTAAGGTTTAGGGTTAGGGTAAGGGTTACGGTTATGGTTATGGTTAGGGTTAGGGTTAGGATTAGTGTCAGGGCTAGGGGTTAAGGTTAGGGTTAGGGTTAGGTTTAGGGTTAGGGTAAGGTTAATGTTTAGGGTTAAGGTTAGGGTTAGGGGTTAGTGTTAGGGTTAGGGTTAGTTTAAGGGTTAGGGTTAGGGTTAGGGTTAGGGTTAGGGTAAGGGTTAGGGTTAGGGTTAGGGTTAGGGTAAGGGTTAGGCTTAGAGTTAGGTTTAGGGTTAGCATTAAGGTTAGGATTAGGGTTAGGGTTAGGATTAGGTTTAGGGTTAGGGGAAGTGTAAGTGTTTGGGTTAGGTTTAGGTTCAGGGTTAGGGTTACGGTAAGGGTTACTGTTAGGGTTAGTGTTAGGTTTAGGGTTAAGGTTAGGGTTAGGGTTAGGGTAATGGCAAGGTTTAGGGTTAGGATTAGGGTTAGGAGTCAGGGTTAGGGTTAGGGTTAGGTATAGGGTAAGGGTAAGGTTTAGGGTTAGGTTTAGGTTTGGGGTTAGGGTAAGAGTAAGGGTTATGGTTAGGTTTAGGGTTTGGGTAAGGGTAAGGGTTAGGGTTAGGGTTAGGGTTAAGTTTAGGGTTAGGGTTAGGGTTAGGCTAAGGGTTAGGGTTAGGGTTAGGGTAAGAGTTAGGGTTAGGGTTAGGGTTAGAGATAGGGTTAGGGTTAGGTAAGGGTAAGTGTTAGGTTTAGGGTTAGGGTTAGGGTTAGGGGTTAGGGTTAGGGTTACGGTTAGGGTTAAGGTAAGGGTTAGGGTTAGGGTTAAGGTTAGGTTTAAGGTAAAAGTTAGGGTTAGGGTTAGGGTAAGGGTAAGTGTTAGGGTTAGGGTTAGGGTTAGATTAAGGGTAAGCGTTATGTTTAGGGTTAGGGTTAGGTTTAGTTTTGTGGTTAAGGTTAATGTTAGGGTTAGGGGAACGGTAAGGGTTAGGGTTAGAGTTAGGGTTAGGTTTAAGTTTAGGGTTAGGGTAAGGGTTTGGGTTAGGGTTAGGTTTAGATTTAAGGTTAGGTTTAGGGTAAGGGTAAGGGTTAGGGTTAGAGTTAGGGTTAGGGTTAATATTAGTGTTAGGGCTAGGGTTAGCGTTAGGGTTAGGGTAAGGGTAAGGGTTAGGGTTAGGGTTAGGTTTAGGTTTAGGGTTAGGGTTAAGATAAGGGTAAGGGTTAGGTTTAGGGTTAGGGTAAGGGTTAGGGTTGGGGTAAGGGTAAGGGTTAGGGTTAAAGTTAGGTTTAGGGTTAGGTTTAGGGTAAGGATAAGGGTTAGGGTTAGGGTTAGGGCAAGGGTTAGGGTTTGGGTAAGGGTAAGGGTTAGGGTTAAAGTTAGGTTTAGGGTTAGGGTAAGGGTAAGCGTTAGGGTTAGGGTTCAGGTTGCGTTTAGGGTTGGGGTTAAGGTTAGGGTTAAGGTTAGGGTAAGGGTAAGTGTTAGGGTTAGGTTTAGGGTTAGGTTTAAGGATGGGGTTAGGGTAAGGGTAAGGCTTAGGGTTAGTAATAGGGTTAGGGTAAAGGTTAGGTTTAGGGTTAGGGTTAGGCTTAGGGTAAGGGTAAGGGTTAGGGTTAGGGGTTCGGGTTAGCGTTAGGGTTAGAGTAAGGGTTAGGTTAGGGTTAGGGTTAGGTTTAGGTTTAGGGTTAGGGTGAGGGTAAGGGTTAGGGTTAGGATTAGGGTTAGGGTTAGGGTTAGGGTTAGGGTTAGGGTTAAGGTTAGGGTTAGGGTTAAGGTTAGGGTTAGGGTAAGGATAAGGTCTAGTGTTAGGGTTAGGGTTAGGATTAGGTTTAGGGTAAGGGTAAGGGTTAGAGTTAGGGTTAGGGTTAGGGTTAGGGTTAGGTTTAGGGTTGGGGTTAGGGTAAGTGTAAGGGTTAGGGTTAGGGTTAGGTTTAAGTTTAGGGTTATGGTTAGGGTTAGGGTTAGGGTAAGTGTAAGGGTAAGGGTAAGGTTTATGGTTAGGGTTAGGGTTAGGGTTAGGATTAGGGTTAGGGAAAGGGTAAGCGTTAGGTTTTGGGTTAGGGTAGAGTTAGGGTAAGGATTAGGGTTAGGGTAAGGGTTAGGGTTAGGGTTATGGTTAGCATTAAGGTTATTGTTAGAGTTAGGGTTAGGGTTAGGAAATGGGTAAGGGTTAGGGTTAGGGTTAAGGATAGGCTTAGGTTTAGGGTAAGGGTTAGGGTTAGGGTAAGGGTTACGGTTATGGTTAGGGTTAGGGTTAGGGTTAGGATTAGTGTCAGGGCTAGGGGTTAAGGTTAGGGTTAGGGTTAGGTTTAGGGTTAGGGTAAGGGTAATGTTTAGGGTTAAGGTTAGGTTTAGGGGTTAGTGTTAGGGTTAGGGTTAGGTTAAGGGTTAGGGTTAGGGTTAGGGTTAGGGTAAGGGTTATGGTTAGGGTTAGGGTTAGGGTAAGGTTTAGGGTTAGGGTTAGGGTTAGGGTTAGGGTTAGGTTTAGGGTTGGGGTTAGGGTAAGTGTAAGGGTTAGGGTTAGGGTTAGGTTTAAGTTTAGGGGTTATTGGTTAGGGTTAGGGTTAGGGTAAGGGTAAGGGTAAGGTAAGGTTTAGGGTTTAGGGTTAGGGTTAGGGTGTAGGATTAGGGTTAGGGAAAGGGTAAGGGTTAGGTTTTGGGTTAGGGTAGAGTTAGGGTAAGGATTAGGGTTAGGGTAAGGGTTAGGGTTAGGGTTATGGTTAGCATTAAGGTTATTGTTAGAGTTAGGGTTAGGGTTAGGAAATGGGTAAGGGTTAGGGTTAGGGTTAAGGATAGGCTTAGTTTAGGGTAAGGGTTAGGGTTAGGGTAAGGGTTACGGTTATGGTTAGGGGTTAGGGTTAGGGTTAGGATTAGTGTCAGGGCTAGGGGTTAAGGTTAGGGTTAGGGTTAGGTTTAGGGTTAGGTTAAGGGTAATGTTTAGGGTTAAGGTTAGGGTTAGGGGTTAGTGTTAGGGTTAGGGTTAGGTTAAGGGTTAGGGTTAGGGTTAGGGTTAGGGTTAGGGTTAGGGTAAGGGTTAGGGTTAGGGTTAGGATTAGGGTAAGGGTTAGGCTTAGATTTAGGTTTAGGGTTAGCATTAAGGTTAGGATTAGGGTTAGGGTTAGGATTAGGTTTAGGGTTAGGGGAAATGTAAGTGTTTGGGTTAGGTTTAGGTTCAGGGTTAGGGTTACGGTAAGGGTTACTGTTAGGGTTAGGATTAGGTTTAGGGTTAGGGGAAGTGTAAGTGTTTGGGTTAGGTTTAGGTTCAGGGTTAGGGGTTACGGTAAGGGTTACTGTTAGGGTTAGTGTTAGGTTTAGGGTTAAGGTTAGGGTTAGGGTTAGGGTAAGGGTTAGGGTTAGGTGTTAGGGGTAAGAGTTAGGGTTAGGGTTAGGGTTAGAGATAGGGTTAGGGTTAGGTAAGGGTAAGTGTTAGGTTTAGGGGTTAGGGTTAGGGTTAGGGGTTAGGTTTAGGGTTACGGTTAGGGTTAAGGTAAAGGTTAGGGTTAGGGTTAAGGTTAGGTTAAGGTAAAAGTTAGGGTTAGGGTTAGGGTTAGGGTAAGTGTAAGTGTTAGGGTTAGGGTTAGGGGTTAGGGTAAGGGTAAGCGTTATGTTTAGGGTTAGGGTTAGGTTTAGGGTTGGGTTAAGGTTAGGGTTAGGGTTAGTGGAACGGTAAGGGTTAGGGTTAGGGTTAGGTTTAAGTTTAGGGTTATGGTAAGGGTTCGGGTTAGGGTTAGGATTAGATTAAAGGTTAGGTTTAGGGTAAGGGTAAGGGTTAGGGTTAGAGTTAGGATTAGGGTTAATATTAGTGTTAGGCTAGGGTTAGCGTTAGGGTTAGGGTAATGGGTAAGGGGTAGGTTAGTTTAGGTTAGGGTTAGTGTTAAGGTAAGGGTAAGGGTTAGGGTTAGGGTTAGGGTAAGGGTTAGGGTTGAGGTAAGGGTAAGGGTTAGGGTTAAGGTTAGGTTTAGAGAGTTAGGGTTAGTGTAAGGTTTAGGGTTAGGGTTAGGGTTAGGGCAAGGGTTAGGGTTATGGTTAGTGTTAGGTTTAGGGTTAAGTTTAGGGTTAGGGTTAGGGTAAGGGTTAGGTTTAGGTTAGGGTTAGGGGTTAGGTTTAGGGTTAGGGTTAGGTTTATGATAAGGGTAAGGTTTAGGGTTAGGGTTAGGATTAGGGGTTAGTGTTAGGGGTTAGGGTTACGGTAAGGGTTAGGGTTAGGGTTAGGGTTAGGGTTAGGGGCAAGGTTTAGGGTTATGGTTAGCGTTAGGGTTAGGATTAAGTTTAGGGTTAGGGTTAGGGTAAGGGTAGGGTTAGGGTTAGGGTTAGGGGTTAGGTTTAGAGTTAGGGGTTAGGTTTAGGGTAAGGGTAAGGTTTAGTGTTAGGGTTAGGGTTAGGGTTTAGTGTTAGGGTTAGGGTAAGGGTTAGTGTTAGGTTTAGGGAAGGATAAGGTTTAGGGTTAGGGGTAGTGTAAGGGTTAGGGGTTAGTGTTAAGGGTTAGGGTTAGAGGTAGGGTTAGGGATAGGGTAAGGGTAAGGTTTAGCGTTTTGGGTTAGTTGTAGGGTAAGCGTTAGGGTTCGGGGTTGTGGTTAGGGTTAGGGTTAGGGTAAGGGATATGGTTAGGGTTGGGGGTTAGGTAAAAGTTAGGGTTAGGGTGAGTGTTAGGGTAAGGGTAAGTGTTAAGGTTAGGGTTAGGGTTAGGGTAGGGGTAAGCGTTAGGGTAAGGATATTGTAAGGTTTAGAATTGGAGTTAAGGTTAGGGTGAGGGTTAGGGTAAGGGGTAAGGGTTAGGTTTAGGGTTAGAAGTAGGCTTAGGGATAGGGTAAGGGTAAGGTTTAGGGTTAGGGTTAGGGTTAGGTTAAGGGTAAGGGTTAGGGTAAGGGGGTTAGGCTTAGCGTTAGGGTTAGGGTAAGGGTTAGGTTAGGGTTAGGGTTAGGGTTAGGGTTATGGTTAGGGTTAGGGTAAGGGTAAGGGTTAGGGTTAGGTTTAGGGTTATGGTTATGGTTAGGGTTAGGGTTAGCATTAAGTTTATTGTTAGGGATAGTGTTAGGGTTAGGGTAAGGGTAAGGGTTAGGGTTAGGGTTAGGGGTTAGGGTAAGGTTTAGGGTTAGGTTTAGGGTTAGGGTAAGGGTTAGGTTTAGCCTTAAGGTCTGGGTTAGCATTAAGGTTAGGGTTAGGATTACGTTAAGGGTAAGGGTTAGGGTTAGGGTTAGAGTTAGGTTTAAGTTAGGTTTAGGGAAAGGGTAAGATTTAGGGTTAGGGTTAGGGTTAGGGTTAGGGTTAGGGGTAAGGGTTAGGTTAGGATTAGGGTTAGGTTTAGGTTTAGGGTTAGGGTGAGGGTAAGGGTTAGGGTTAGGATTAGGGTTAGGGTTAGGGTTAAGGTTAGGGTTAGGGTAAGGATAAGGTCTAGTGTTAGGGTTAGGGTTAGGGTTAGGTTTAGGGTAAGGGTAAGGGTTAGAGTTAGGGTTAGGGTTAGGGTTAGGGTTAGGTTTAGGGTTGGGGGTAGGGTAAGTGTAATGGTTAGGGTTAGGGTTAGGTTTAAGTTTAGGTTTATGGTTAGGGTTAGGATTAGGGTAAGGGTAAGGGTAAGGTTTAGGGTTAGGGTTAGGGTTAGGGTTACGATTAGGGTTAGGGAAAAGGTAAGGGTTAGGTTTTGTGTTAGGGTAGAGTTAGGGGTAAGGATTAGGGTTAGGGTAAGGGTTAGGGTTAGGGTTATGGTTAGCATTAAGGTTATTGTTAGAGTTAGGGTTAGGGTTAGGAAATGGGTAAGGGTTAGGGTTAGCGTTAAGGATAGGCTTAGTTTAGGGTAAGGGTTAGGGTTAGGGTAAGGGTTACGGTTATGGTTAGGGTTACGGTTAGGGTTAGGATTAGTGTCAGGGCTAGGGGTTAAGGTTAGGGTTAGGGTTAGGTTTAGGGTTAGGTTAAGGGTAATGTTTAGGGTTAAGGTTAGGGTTAGGGGTTAGTGTTAGGGTTAGGATTAGGGTTACGTTAAGGGTTAGGGTTAGGGTTAGGGTTAGGGTAGGGGTTAGGGTTAGGGTTAGGGTTAGGGTTAGGGTAAGGGGTAGGCCTTAGAGTTAGGGTTAGGTTTAGCATTAAGGTTAGGATTAGGGTTAGGGTTAGGATGTTGGTTTAGGGTTAGGGAAGTGTAAGTGTTTGGGTTAGGTTTAGGTTCAGGGTTAGGGTTACGGTAAGGGTTACTGTTAGGGTTAGTGTTAGGTTTAGGGTTAAGGTTAGGGTTAGGGTTAGGGTAAGGGTTAGGGTTAGGGTTAGGGTAAGAGTTAGGGTTAGGGTTAGGGTTAGAGATAGGGTTAGGGTTAGGTAAGGGTAAGTGTTAGGTTTAGGGTTAGGGTTAGGGTTAGGGGTTAGGTTTAGGGTTACGGTTAGGGTTAAGGTAAAGGTTAGGGTTAGGGTTAAGGTTAGGTTTAAGGTAAAAGTTAGGGTTAGGGGTTAGGGTTAGGGTAAGTGTAAGTGTTAGGGTTAGGGTTAGGGTTAGGGTAAGGGTAAGCGTTATGTTTAGGGTTAGGGTTAGGTTTAGGGTTGGGGTTAAGGTTAGGGTTAGGGTTAGTGGAACGGTAAGGGGTTAGGGTTAGGGTTAGGTTTAAGTTTAGGGTTATGGTAAGGGTTCGGGTTAGGGTTAGGATTAGATTAAAGGTTAGGTTTAGGGTAAGGGTAAGGGGTTAGGGTTAGAGTTAGGATTAGGGTTAATATTAGTGTTAGGGCTAGGGTTAGCGTTAGGGTTAGGGTAAGGGTAAGGGGTAGGGTTAGGTTTAGGTTAGGGTTAGGGTTAAGGTAAGGGTAAGGGTTAGGGTTAGGGTTAGGGTAAGGGTTAGGGTTGAGGTAAGGGTAAGGGTTAGGGTTAAGGTTAGGTTTAGAGTTAGGGTTAGTGTAAGGTTTAGGGTTAGGGTTAGGGTTAGGGCAAGGGTTAGGGTTATGGTTAGTGTTAGGTTTAGGGTTAAGTTTAGGGTTAGGGTTAGGGGTAAGGGTAGGTTTAGGGTTAGGGTTAGGGGTTAGGTTTAGGGTTAGGGTTAGGTTTATGATAAGGGTAAGGTTTAGGGTTAGGGTTAGGATTAGGGGTTAGTGTTAGGGTTAGGGTTACGGTAAGGGTTAGGGTTAGGGTTAGGGTTAGGGTTAGGGCAAGGTTTAGGGTTATGGTTAGCGTTAGGGTTAGGATTAAGTTTAGGGTTAGGGTTAGGGTAAGGGTAGGGTTAGGGTTAGGGTTAGGGGTTAGGTTTAGAGTTAGGGTTAGGTTTAGGGGTAAGGGTAAGGGTTTAGTGTTAGGGTTAGGGTTAGGGTTTAGTGTTAGGGTTAGGGGTAAGGGTTAGTGTTAGGTTTAGGGAAGGATAAGGTTTAGGGTTAGGGGTAGTGTAAGGGTTAGGGTTAGTGTTAGGGTTAGGGTTAGAGGTAGGGTTAGGGATAGGGTAAGGGTAAGGTTTAGCGTTTGGGTTAGTTGTAGGGTAAGCGTTAGGGTTCGGGGTTGTGGTTAGGGTTAGGGTTAGGGTAAGGGATATGGTTAGGGTTGGGGTTAGGTAAAAGTTAGGGTTAGGGTGAGTGTTAGGGTAAGGGTAAGTGGTTAAGGTTAGGGTTAGGGTTAGGGTAGGGGTAAGCGTTAGGGTTAAGGATATTGTAAGGTTTAGAATTGGAGTTAAGGTTAGGGTGAGGGTTAGGGTAAGGGTAAGGGTTAGGTTTAGGGTTAGAAGTAGGCTTAGGGATAGGGTAAGGGTAAGGTTTAGGGTTAGGGTTAGGGTTAGGTTAAGGGTAAGGGTTAGGGTAAGGGGTTAGGCTTAGCGTTAGGGTTAGGGTAAGGGTTAGGTTAGGGTTAGGGGTTAGGGTTAGGGTTATGGTTAGGGTTAGGGTAAGGGTAAGGGTTAGGGTTAGGTTTAGGGTTATGGTTATGGTTAGGGTTAGGGTTAGCATTAAGTTTATTGTTAGGGATAGTGTTAGGGTTAGGGTAAGGGTAAGGGTTAGGGTTAGGGTTAGGGTTAGGGTAAGGTTTAGGGTTAGGTTTAGGGTTAGGGTAAGGGTTAGGTTTAGCCTTAAGGTCTGGGTTAGCATTAAGGTTAGGGTTAGGATTACGTTAAGGGTAAGGGTTAGGGGTTAGGGTTAGAGTTAGGTTTAAGGTTAGGTTTAGGGAAAGGGTAAGATTTAGGGTTAGGGTTAGGGTTAGGGTTAGGGTTAGGGTAAGGGTTAGGTTAGGATTAGGGTTAGGTTTAGGTTTAGGGTTAGGGTGAGGGTAAGGGTTAGGGTTAGGATTAGGGTTAGGGTTAGGGTTAAGGTTAGGGTTAGGGTAAGGATAAGGTCTAGTGTTAGGGTTAGGGTTAGGGTTAGGTTTAGGGTAAGGGTAAGGGTTAGAGTTAGGGTTAGGGTTAGGGTTAGGGTTAGGTTTAGGGTTGGGGTTAGGGTAAGTGTAATGGTTAGGGTTAGGGTTAGGTTTAAGTTTAGGTTTATGGTTAGGGTTAGGATTAGGGTAAGGGTAAGGGTAAGGTTTAGGGTTAGGGTTAGGGTTAGGGTTACGATTAGGGTTAGGGAAAAGGTAAGGGTTAGGTTTTGTGTTAGGGTAGAGTTAGGGTAAGGATTAGGGTTAGGGTAAGGGTTAGGGTTAGGGTTATGGTTAGCATTAAGGTTATTGTTAGAGTTAGGGTTAGGGTTAGGAAATGGGTAAGGGGTTAGGGTTAGCGTTAAGGATAGGCTTAGGTTTAGGGTAAGGGTTAGGGTTAGGGTAAGGGTTTACGGTTATGGTTAGGGGTTACGGTTAGGGTTAGGATTAGTGTCAGGGCTAGGGGTTAAGGTTAGGGTTAGGGTTAGGTTTAGGGTTAGGTTAAGGGTAATGTTTAGGGTTAAGGTTAGGGTTAGGGGTTAGTGTTAGGGTTAGGATTAGGGTTACGTTAAGGGTTAGGGTTAGGGTTAGGGTTAAGGGTAGGGGTTAGGGTTAGGGTTAGGGTTAGGGTTAGGGTAAGGGGTAGGCTTAGAGTTAGGGTTAGGTTTAGCATTAAGGTTAGGATTAGGGTTAGGGTTAGGATTAGGTTTAGGGTTAGGGGAAGTGTAAGTGTTTGGGTTAGGTTTAGGTTCAGGGTTAGGGTTACGGTAAGGGTTACTGTTAGGGTTAGTGTTAGGTTTAGGGTTAAGGTTAGGGTTAGGGGTTAGGGTAAGGGGCAAGGTTTAGGGTTAGGATTAGGGTTAGGAGTCAGGGTTAGGGTTAGGGTTAGGTATAGGGTAAGGGTAAGGTTTAGGGTTAGGGTTAGGTTTGGGGTTAGGGTAAGAGTAAGGGTTACGGTTAGGTTTAGGGTTTGGGTAAGGGTAAGGGTTAGGGTTAGGGTTAGGGTTAGGGTTAGGGGTTAGGGTTAGGGTTACGGTTAGGGTTAAGGTAAGGGTTAGGGTTAGGGGTTAAGGTTAGGTTTAAGTAAAAGTTAGGTTTAGGGTTAGGGTTAGGGTAAGGTTAAGTGTTAGGGTTAGGGTTAGGGTTAGGGTAAGGTAAGCGTTATGTTTAGGGTTAGGGTTAGGTTTAGGTTTGGGGTTAAGGTTAGGGTTAGGGTTAGGGGAACGGTAAGGGTTAGGGTTAGGGTTAGGGTTAGGTTAAGTTTAGGGTTAGGGTAAGGGTTCGGGTTAGGGTTAGGTTTAGATTTAAGGTTAGGTTTAGGGTAAGGGTAAGGGTTAGGGTTAGAGTA